>NW_010202766.1:0-65233 GCF_000695765.1 Mesitornis unicolor | reverse complement strand
AGCAGGAATTGCTGGCCTTTCAGGACATAAAATAGATCATTGGATACCTACTGAGTACTTTAAGAAGTGTGTCAACTGGCATCAGGTGGTCAAGTATAAGTCCCTACTCTGGGATGCAGTAATTTGTTTAGTGTGGTGCTGATACTATAGAGTTGGGAATTTGTGATAGAAATTTGCCCCAAAGCATCATTCCTGTATTTGCCAATAAATTAACAGTCCAAACACACAGAATGCCAGCTGGGACAAATTAGGAAAATAACCTATCTAGAAGTGGTATTTTATCTAAGGGCAGAAGTGAGTGGAGCCAGAGTTGGGGCAGCCGACTGGTTTGATGATTCTTTTTTGTTTGTTTAGGTGATTTTCTTGAGAGTTTGTCCTTCAGTCTCTGCTCAAACACACAGTTCTGTCAAGCCACCGCCTTATTATACTCCTTGTTTCTTGCCGTATAGTTAAAATTAGCATTTTGACTAATGAAACAACTTACGAACATCTAAAAAAAAAAAAAAGCAAGCTTTTATCAGTTATTTTCGTTCTATCACAGTGACCTTGTGTTGTCCTTGTTTTTCAGTCTCCTTTGCAACCTTTGAAAGTCTTAGGTAAAGATTTGGAGCTAAATTCAGCCCTGATGTAAAACAGCACAGTTTTTCTAAGGCTTTTACTGGGTTCTGCTCTGATCCTGGAAGACTCACTTTTAAAAGGTGGGTATGACACAGTTTCTCCTCTGTAAGGAGCTGATTTTTTTCTCCTCTGATGCTTACGATAGCAGCAAGGCAAGCACAAAATTGCCCTGGGAAGACATTTCAATAATAAAAAATCTTCCTTTTGTAAAATTATCACAACTAATATTTTACTTGACCTTAGCTTCCAGAAAAGTCAGTGGGAGGAAATTTGCTTTGTAGTTTGGACCATTCTCTCAGAATATAGAGGAATTCTAGTATTAAACACACCAGACTGATAATGAACTCATGCAAGGTGTCTGCATAATATCCTCAACTCTTTCTGAAGAGAGAAAATATTTTGAAAACTGGCAGAATTTTGCCCAAATTGGTATTTCAGAACTGACCACCCCAACAGAAAGAACAAAGTATATTTAGTTTCATTTACTTAAACTGATCTTTTATTGTTATTTTAACTTGTTAAACTGGTGCTACATCCTAAGGTAGATGAGGATATTTTCTCTGTCTTCAACATAAATAAGTTTTGACCTGAGTATAGGTATAAAAATGTTGAGTTCCCAGAGGGATTTCATAAGAAACAGTGACTGACTACAACTCATGATTTTTAAGATGCTGGAATAGAGTTGGTGGTAGAAGAGGCTGCATGAATGTAAGAGTTGTTAATGTACTGTTTAGATCTCATGTCACTGGGAAATGTTTAACCCTTTGTCTTAGAAAGTTAGCATGAAGATAGTTTGTGATATTAATTGCTCCACTTGTTAATTGGATTACCTCCAAATCTGCATGTCATTCAGCAAAGAAAGCCAGAAGTGGAATGACAAGCCAGTTTATGAGTAGAAAGTTATTTGGCAGGACTGCTTTCAGCCAAAATATCCCTTTAATGAAATGCCATGGGTAGTAGTTGGTTAAGAGAACAAAGTCAGGTTTGTGGCAGGGCTGTCAGTAATTTGAGAGGCTGCGCATCTCTGAAGCAGAATCTTGTGGAAAGGGTAATTGCAGCAAGTGTCAATCTTAAATATCAAAAAAAGACATTGTGACCAAATGCCAGTATCATGTTTTGTGAGGTATCACAGTTCAAGAAATAGCCCTGGAGCATTATGGTGTGTCAGTTATCTGGACCCTTTGATTGGGAAGTGCTAAAACTCCCAAGAGCTCCAAAAGATGTTGCCAAGAGTTCAACTTGTTGTAATGCTATTTGATAAAGATCTAGTAAGGATAGGGACCTTGCCAAACCAAAAGCTGTTGGCATTTCTGTGTTATGGATTATATTGCTAGTAGGGAATTAGTGATGATGTAAAGGAGTACAGCAAAAATCTCAGAGCTTGAATTAGTAATTTTTTTTCTCTCTAATGTCATGAAATGCCACATTCCTGAACAAAGTGGGGGATACCGCATAACTTAATGATGTGTTATGAGATTTGGCTTCTGCTGCTGACAGTGATTAATGGAAACTTTTAACTTGGATTGTGTGAAATATTCTCAGGCTTACAGAGAGCAATACAATCAACTATCACACTAATGGGCTTCAGTATTCTTTGGACCCTACAATAGCTATTCTTTATCAGAGTGATCTTGCAGTATTTTTGGGATTACCTGGTTTAGCAGTACTAAATTTTCAAATCCTTTAAGGTATGGAGAAGATCTGGGGAAAGAATCAAATGGCTGGAAAACATTTGTAATACCTGTACTCTGATTAATACAAATTTTTATTTTCTGCTTTAAAGTGAGAAATGCACCACGTATAATTTAGTTAGCATACAGAAAATACTGATGGCATATTTATGAAATAAGTATAAATTCTTAACCTCTGAATAATGACAAAAATGCCTAGAGTTGAAGACGAAGCTGCATTACATATTCAAGTACTAAGTGTACTTTTTGCCTGTTGACATATCTTCAGAGTAGGAAGAAAATAAAGTGAAAGAAAGAAAATAGAAAGCATTAATATTGTTGACAAGTAAACAAAAAGGAAGATTATATCCACGCAGCTCAGAAAATTGTAGTGAATGCAGCCCTGAAGTTACAGTGCTGATACAGTAGAAATGCATGTTTTCTACAGGGAAAGCTTAGAAAATGAGCAGGACCTTTAAATGCACAATCACTATGTTTTTAATAGTGGCACAGTATTAGGGTCCACTGCTAAATTTGTTTTAACAGAAAAAGGTTCACCATATGTAGGACTTTCTCTTGTCTATTACAGTAAGTGTTCCAATAAGCATTTCTGTCAAAGGAACTTAATCTTTAAAATGCTCTGTGACTGATTAAGTGTAGCAGAAGTTATATAATTTTTAATATTACTCTAAACATTATTTGCCTATTAATTCTTAGAGAAACGTTGTAATGAAGTGTTTAATTTATTTTTTACCCTATTTTTCCATTTTCTATTTTGGGAGGTAAGAGAGGTTTAATTTTGGTTTTGTCTCTTAGGTTTCTGGGGTTTGTCTAGATCCCTACCTCTAAACTAGTTACAGATAAATGATGACATTTATTCAGTGGCTTTTTACAGAAAAAAACCCGAACATGCTGTACTGAAGAAAAAAAAATCACAGTTTCCTCCAACTATGTTTTCTTTGCAAAAGACAAGTTAAAGGTATGGCTCCTATACTTAAATATTGTAAATTCCCAGGCTAGACAATGGGTATTATCTGTATGGGAATCAAAGGAAGTGTTTACTTAAATTGGAAATTAATTTACATTTTTATTCTAAAAGGAGGTGATTTTAATAATGAATATTAATATACATATTTTATTTGTCAGAATTCTGTTGACCTGTGAATTATTCTAGATGTCAAAGGAAGATAGTAATATCCTGTATCTTTGACTTTAACAAGATAGACAGTTCTGGAATCTGTGGAGCTTCAAAAATTGGTCGTTCTGTAGCCAAAATCTCATCAATTCTACCACATTAAAAGGATATTAAACTTCTCCTTTTTCTTAGAGGATGAATATTTGCAATAAAAATTTATCTTAGCACCCATGTATTAATTCAGTTTTCAACTACGAATTGGATAAAACAAACCACACCTCCAGTAGATTGAATTCTTGCTGTCATCTCCAATTTGTTGGTGGACAAGAAAAATTCCTTAGAACTTATCTGGAAGTAAAACAATTATGTTTTATAGTTAATTATGGGAGGAGCCAAATTGGTAAAGAGAGAAACCCTGTTCTCAGAAGCCAAATAGCATTTTTCTGCTGGAAAACAGCCAAAACAAAAGGCCTCCAGCCAAAACCTTCTATTAACAAAAATGTATTCCCTACCCAGTCCTTCTCTGCAAAAACAAAACCCCACAATCTGTTCTTGCTGTGATGCCACTGAAGAAGCAGCATGATTGCTAAATTCTGTAATCAACAAGTGAAATTTAAAAAAATCTTTGTGGATACATGAGAGATCTGACAGAACTGGGGAAGATGCCAAAACTTTGAATAGACTCTAAAGGCTTCAGAAATTTTTGGATTCTACCGTCATGAGATTAGGGTTTTCCTGTTGAAAGTGTTTCATTTTATCAGACCTATGTCAGACCAAGATTTTAAAAAAACCCAACTGAAAACCAAACAAAAACAACACATAACTTGAAAATGAGGATATGGGGGTTTTGGACATGTGGATCATGTTTGAACATGAGGATTACGGTACATAGACAATTTCTAGACTTTCCTACTTTTCATGCCATTTTAGACACCGAGTATTTTCTTCTTTTTTTCCATTTACATTTTTATCCTATGGATGAACCCATTTGTAGATTCTGTGGCCCCATTTGAGTTGTGATACTTAATTTCAGATTTACAGTACTAGGTGTTTGAAATTTTTTTTAATGTTGGCACACCTGAGCAAACTGCAAATGTTTAAAAAAGCAGATTGAGTAATTAAAGCCCAACTTATTGGACGTTTAGAAAATTGCTATCACTTGTAGATGGTACCAGGTGGGGGGAAAAAAAGAAAATTATTGGGCAAGAAAGGGCTTGTCAGGGAGAGTAATGAGTTAGGAGATGGATAAACACAAGGTGAGTGATGAAAACAGTGACTGGTAGCAGTCTTGGCAAGAAACAAGCAATACGTTGCAGAAAATGTTTCACGCAATGGGGTGGACTGATTGCTCAAGTTTCTATGACTGTGTGACCTGTCACTCTGGGTATCCTCCAAACCCAGGAAGGACAGAGAAAATAGAGAGAATAAATAATTTTCTTTTGTTTGTTTCATATGTGTTTTAAGAGGAACAGCTTTTAAAATATAATATTAAAACACTGAGTAAATGTTATTTGATAATCATCTGTCACTTCATCTGAAGAATTAAAAATGCTTCATGCTTGAGCTGTTGGTGTGTCATCACTTTTTCAAATTATATCAAGTATAAATAAATTATATTACTTACAATAAGATGCAGTTTTTGTTTTGCTGTAAAACATTAAAATGAAAATTAGTAATGTTGCTTGAAGATTAAAAATATGGGGTGCATCTTATTCTAGAGCAGGCACTAGATACTTTAACACACAAAGTGATAGTGAAGCAGTGATGGACGTTAATGCTCCCTTGTGTCTGTCTGAGAGAGCTCTAATATAAGAGCACATCCCCTTTTTTTTCTAATTCAGAAGTTTGTCATTTAAATATCACATAAGCACCAGCTTTTCAATATCCCTCATCCTGCTTAACCAGCAGCACACAGCTGTTCTGAAAATCTGTCCATGAGAGTTATAGTAAAAGATCTGGAAGTCTGAGCCATATCGTAGAGGTAGGATGGTAAAGAAATTAAATATTAACCTTGTATTAAAATGTACACTATTTTTCTTTTGAGGGCAATATTGCTTAAGTTAAAAAATATTCTTAACTTTGGGGTAATATTTTCTTGGTATTGAAATACTTCAGCTCATCATTTTGCCTTATTAGAGCTGGAACAGTGGTTGTGTTGTAGGGAGAAGTAACATCACGTGCAACTCAATCTTTTTCATTCGTTCCACCACAAATTTCTGAACTCGGAGTATTTGTGCTGTCAGTTTTGTGTGTCTCAAACATTTTTAGTGAGGTTGAAGCTGACTCTAAATATCACCGTCTTGTTGATTTAAGAGAAATTGCATCATCTATTTTCTGGTAATTGATTGAGCTGCAATTGTTCTCAAGAAGGCAACATAATCCAAGGGATTGATTGTTGTATGGAAATCATTGTCACAGCATACTGGCAAATATCGTTCCCCTGGAATAAGTTATTTTTAAAAGTATCTTGCTAACATCAAAACATTCAAAACTATTAAAAGGTTTGTATCCTGCTTTCCCTGGGACCCAGATGGTTGCAATAGGTTAGATTTCTTCAGGTTAGCAGTGCTTCTTTGTGAGCCTAGGGAGTCTTGTCTGTGATACTTGTTAGTAGATGTTCTCAGGCTAAGCAAAAGAAGTGAGGGAATAGAAAGCAAGCAAGGAGGTGAATCTAAGATATGATGATTTTGTGTAGTAGCATTAGTATGTTGAAGACAACTGGTCTGCCCATCTGCCTCAGAGGAGGCAACTATATTTACATTGCTCCCAGCTGTTGTTTGTCCATAGTCTTCTTAAACCCTGTTGTAGTGGAGGCTCTGGTCTGTTCTTTGCTGGTCTTGCCAGTGGTGTTTGTTCCTTAAAGTTTACCCTGGCTCTTTCCGTACTGCTGCTGTCATTATAATCTGCTCTGTCTGCCCTGGCACAGAGCACAGCCTGTCCTTTCCAGGTCTGTAGCAACTTCAAATGCATTTGAAGGTGTTTTTCTGTATCCATATCCTCTCTTGAAAAGCAAGCTCAGTTCTGCTTTCCCACATGTTTTCCAGACTTCTGACTATACAGTATGGCTCTGAAATCAATAACCATCACCGCCTTGTGTTCATGCATTAAATTTCAAAGCTAAACAAAACCACATAATCATTTTTTTGCTTTCTTGTCCAGTGTGATGCAGTGTCCTGGAATGTTGTTTTTGAAAACCACAGCTACTGCAGAGTTGTGTAATAGACCCTAGTGACAAATGATCTGTGGGGGAAAGCAATGGAAGAGTCCCATCGGTGTATCCCTGAGAAAATAATCTTTTCTGCATGGGCAGCTGCAGTGTCTTCCCTCCTGCTTTTTTGATTTGTAAGCAGCAGAACAATAGAAGTCTGTCAGTGGCTCTAAGCACAGTAGCTCAGATACCTTGATAAGCCCATATCTGCCTTGGCTAAGTAACAGCTAAATCCTTAGCATTAAAATCCTAGTGACATCGACAAGGGATGACTTCAATGGCAGCAGAGTAGAGGGATGAAGTTCTAAAACTGCAGTTATAATTATGGAGCTGTTGTAGCTGCAATGGGGCACTCCAGCTGAGCCTCTTCCAGGCCCAGTGCAAGCACAAGATCATGAACAGCCTTCCCAAAGGACTTATGGTCTAAGGAGGGGGTTGATAGACCACAACGTAGTAGAAAGGGAAGAAGAATAAGGCTAAAGTTGTATGCCTTTTCCTGGTTGTTGAGAAAGAGGAAGCAGACAAAAATGTTACTGCTCTTTGCAACACCTTAGCTGCCTCTGTAGTCCCCTGCTCTGATCACCGGCTTCCCTCCATGTGTGATTGCTCCCAGGTCCACTTCTGCCTGTATGAAGCTAGTTAATACTTTTTTTTTTTAGCTAATAGCTTTCTCTAATCCAGACCTTCACCAAAGTAAAGCACAGAGGAACTATGAGAGAAGAGCAGAGAGCTGGTTCCCAGGGCTGCAGACGGGCCAGAGCACCAAAACAGCTCTACTGAATGAGCTAATCTGACCCACCAAAGTGGAGAGCAAAGCCCAGCTTGCCTGTCCCAGTGGTCTTTTACTGATTGCTATTATATTAATGTGAGGGCAGAATTCTTTCCTGTACATTAAAAAAAACCCCTTCCCCCTACATGCTTCTCTCCTATTTAATTTCTTTATAAAAACCTCCGCAGTGAAATGAATGCAGCAGATGTCTACTCTTCTGCAAAAAGGTTGTGCTTTGATGCTGTACAGTAGCCTCACTTTTCATGACATTAATGATGTGAACTAAGCTTTGGGAATTGTATCTAAAAAATACCCCAAGTAGAAGAGGGCTATTCAACTGCTAAGCACACCCATACTTTTAATAGTTAACGTGTATGTGTGTGTGTGTGTGTACGCGCATGCGGCAAGGTATTTTCAATTCTGTTGCCTAGATCTGAGCACAGGCTTTTTTTTTTTTCTTCCCCCAGTTTAAAATAACCAGAACAAAATTTTCTCTTTTGATATATGCAAGCAGTTTTCAGTGATATGGTTCCCTGCTTACTCACTGCAAGGATGTCTCTGTGGTGGGATGTGCATGGCTTTTGCTGGGACTTGAGCCATTGGCCAAGCAACTGGGGCTGCCTGGTGCAGTCTCTTATCAGTGATGAGGTGTTACGAGCAACAGTGTAGTGCCACCAACATTATCTTCACACATCCTGTACGTTTGTAGATTATTTTTTCCCTAAGTAATTGTTTTCAAAGGAATTCAGCCTTGAATGGTAAAAAAAAATATGGTATTTTCAAGCAGTATTTGGAAAGCAAACACTTTTCAAACAAATGATAGCAATGGATCAGTCACTTGATTTGGAAAATCTTTTTAATGCTTGAACTCAACTTGCAGGGTCTCTCTAACTTTTACTTATCTATATTGGACAAGTGTGTTTCCTTATTGTGATCCTGAGGGTCTTGTGCAGTGCTTTATTTTGCTTTTATAGAAGTTGGTGCTTTCTCACACTGTTGAGATGATGAGCATCAGAGGTAGATGAAGTCGTGTCTTAAAGTCAGCTGCCGTATGCTTTCTGAAGGTGCTTTGGGGTCCCTGAGGCTGGAAGCAGGCCAGGAGAGCTGGAATCACCAGGGTCTGCCAAACTGAGCTGCAAGAACTGTTGTAACTTGTATTTGGAGAAAGCAAAAAAAACCAAACCAACAAAATACACAAATCCCAAATTGAGAAATGAACTCAAAAGTTTGTTTTCCAGTGGGATAAAATGCAAAAAACTTTCTGTGAGATTCTTCTCTTAACTGAGAATCCAGTTTTATAGATATCTGTGTGCTTCAGCAGTGGTAGTTTCTCTGTACTTGTCCTTGGTAAGAGCAAGAGGAGAGAGATTTAGTTTGTAACTTCTTGGTGCAAACATGCCCTACGTAAGAGAAAAATGAATGTAATGAACTCACAGACAGTGCCATTTAATTTCAAATCAGTCCATTTATATGAAATGGAAGAAAGCCAGGTATTTTCATGCCGTAGTGTCTTTGTAATTCTGTAGCAATTTACCTCATTTTCATGTGGAATAGATGAAGTGAGAATTAAATCAAAATAATTTTCTTATGTATTGGTTTTGTTTCTATTTCTGTGGCAGTGCTCTAATGCCCAACAAAAGAATTTTGACTGAATGCCAGTTTAGTATTTACAGGTGTTCTGGTGTTTTGGGTTTTGTTTTCTTTTTTACTGTTGGTGGTGCCTCTGTAGATAAATTTCTGCCTTTTATTGTTTGCATTTTTTTAAAACCTGACTTACTTAGGTTAGGGCTAGATGGCCCTAAAATGTGAATCCTAAACTGCAAAGCTTTAATATATTAGAAATATATTACACCATCTCATGCTCCATCAGCAAAATAAAAGGAAAAAAAATGTTTCTTCTTTCTACTAAACTAAAAAATCCATCAAGCTGAGGGCATTTGAAAGCTTTGGGGACATGATCTTTACATATTTACGTTTTCTGCATTTGGTGATGTATTGTACTGTTCTGCTATGAACAGTTAACAGAATCGCATGTTTATTATGTTTTATTTTTAGAGACAACAAAAGGCAATGTAACCACACTAGTTTGATGTAGACTGAAATTAATCCAGGAAAACACTAATGAATAATGTCACCAAATAACAGTATCAATGAATCTTTTAAACCAATTGTGATATTTTTGTATTTTGTAGAATCCAGTGCTTTGCAAGTATTCAATATTATGTTGATGTAAGATGGGAGAATGTAGTCCCACATGTGAATGTGGCTAGCTAAAACAAGTGGAAGATAGCATTAATGGTTCCCTAGTGTTTTCAGTAAAAATTCAGAATTTTTTGTCAAATTTACGTTGCATAAACTCTCAGTACCATTTTTCCCTGCAGTGAACATTTCTGGAGAGACCAAAGAAACCTGAAAAAGAGACAAGCTCTAATGTTTGAATAAGGATAATTACATCTAGTTGATTAACTGTGTAGGGTATATGAGGTATAGTGACAGAGTTTTCTGTTTTATTGGAATTTTTACATACTGGATTGTTTATCTGTAGAAAGCTGGCTGTGTTAGTGCTAGTTCTGCTAGTAAGCCCACTTAAGCAGACAACTAAAGGATGACCTGATAGCTTTTTAGAAATGTCTGTTTTTCAAGTAATCATTTTACCTCTACAAAGCCAAATCATCTGAAGTGCTTTTACAATGTGAAGTTTGGGACAGAAGTTATTAAAAGCAGTCAGAAGCTCCATTTGGAGAAATTGTTTTCAATGGTCTCTAAAAACTTAGCTGGGAAGCAGCGAGTATTTACATGCAGTGTTATTGCCTCTGTTTGAAAGAGCCAGACTTGTTTGCAGGAGAGCTGCTGTACTTGGTTCTGCCAAGCTGAGTTCTAGGTAACTCAGGGAGACTTCCCAGAAAGTTGCAAGAGTCTCTCTTTTTTCCAGGGCATTACGAAAGGGAATCAGCAAGGGCCTCCAGCTAAAAAGCGTAAGCTGACCCGCAGTATGCAAGTGCAGGAGGTCAGCCATTTGATGTGGGATATATCTTCGGGCCATTCGAATAGCTTCATAGCTGGATCTCAAAATGTGACTTCTTACGGTTGTGACCCGTGGACCTTTCAAGTACAGTGGAAGTCTTGATAGATCAGTCATGCAGTGCCCAGGACTCTCAAACATCATTTGCTTCTCAGCTGGTTTTCTTGTGTTGGAAACATTAAGACAATCATCCAACGTTTTTCTTCTCTTGTGAAGTAAAGTGCATTTTATTAAAATACATATTTTGTAAAAAATTTAATGCAGCAGCTCAAACTTTTTCAAGGCTAGACAATACTTTGAAAAGTGGTTCCAAATCTCTGGCCTCAATATATGAATACTAATTGTATCTTATCTACTGTCCGTTATTGAAATCCCAACCAGTAGGAAAGCTAATCTGACATCTCCATTCACATACACCTTTTTTTCAGCTCTTTACAATTCAGTCAGTGTTATCAATGATTAAATATCCCAGTCCCTACAGTTTTCACCTTTTTTTTTTTTTTTTATCCTTTAACTTTTCCTTTTGGTTGTTACCTTCAGTGAGTGAACAGCTCATTTTTGAGTAAAGACATTGTGAAATTCACTTAAAATGGCTATTTGAAGATTCTGTGGAAAAAAAAAAAACAACCAAAAAAAAAAACCCAGCAAATCTCTATGGACAGATTCCGTCCTTCATTACAACGATAGGAATCCTCATTGTCTTCAGTAGTATCACTCCGAGTTTGCAGGAAGGTTAGAATCCAAACGAAAAGATGTAAAATGCATTTTAATGTGTGACCCATCAACTGAGAACAGCACAGGTGTTTGTTTTCCCTGTGACTCATTTTGTTCACGGATAACATATAATTATACCATTCTTAGGTAGATGCATGCAGCCCTTGGAGAGATCAAAGCTTATGGACCCAGGTCATTGAAATTAGAATTTGACTCTATTAGTACAATAGTGGTTAAAACTGTATGTAGTTTGTTTGCATATTTCAGAGCTTGCATTTCAATGGTTTTGTGCACGTTATTTCTAAATTGAATAGTTCTCTAATTTCACTTTTCATATTCAGCTTCTGGTAAATTTTAAAATGTAGGTGCAAAATCCGATTATCCAAAGTACTCTCCATTTTATACTCAAATCACAGGTCTAGGACAATATCAAAGTATATGTTAGTATGATTGAAAAAATTAATACTGTCCTTGGACCTTTGACCAACTTGTGTTGACTTTGCAATGAAAAAATGCAACCAGCTATGTATTTGCTCTTTATATTATTTTTGTTGACTTTTTGTGCAACCTCGATTTATTTACTTATTTTCAAGCACCCATATTTTTATAACATGGCAGCAAAGAGAGGAATTAAGTTGAACAGAGACCTTTTTGCTGAGACCTTACAAAAGAGCAGATACTTGACTCCTGCATAGGAAAGCAAGGTTTTCTGTTTCTTTGTGATGACTCACTATGTGTCAGATAATGGAATCCTATTAGTGCCACCACAGGAGCGTTAAGAAGATTTGAGTGTTTTAGTGGAGAGGGGAAAAAATGAGGGCAAAGAGATTTTTTTTTTATTTTAAAAGAAAAACCAACTTTTGAGAAATACTAGTTGATGTCTTTGTTTCATTAATTAAAGTTAACAGTGAAGATGAAGGCTGGCAAACAGTTTAATTTGGATTCTGTCCACTGTGTGTGTACAGTCTGGTTGGAACATGGAAGAACCCCGTTGCTTACAAGCAATTTGAAATGGGTTAACTTACAGCAGCCCTGCTAATCTATACGGGTTTTGTTTGTTTGTTTTTTTAGTATTTTCACTTCTTAACCAGGAAGCATCAAAGCCTGGGCTTCAGCCCAGTGTTTTAGGAGCCAAGCTGTAAGAGTCTGCTTTGTCTTCCTTCAGATCCAACCCTGCTCTGTTTCTGCAGGATTTCTCTCATATGTCTGCATGAGACTTGAACTGGATTTTTGCCTGTGTTGGGCCTGCAGTGGGTGCACAGTCAGTATCATCAACTGTGGGTATTTTTCTCTCTGACTTTATAGAAATAGTAAGTATTTCTTTTCAAGTCATAACTTCTGGAGTCATGTGTTAACATGACAATCTGTATTTTTGTTTAATGAAAGTGGTAAATTTTACATCTTTGTAGTTTCCAAGTTTAAATTAACCTTAAATAATCAGTCATGAACGTGCCACAGAACTTCTTGTTTTGTAGATCTTGTGAGTAGTAAGAAAATTTTGTGACTTTTGATTGGCCTAGGTCATGATATTTAAATATCAAGGCAAGTGGTTCTCTATAAAACAAACTATAACCCAGAGTCAAAAGCCTTGACTGGTATAAAGTGTTCTAGATCCATGTAGCTGTGACAGTTGGGGGAATAGGATCTAAACTTGGGACACTGAGAACGGGATCCAGATTTGCATTTTGGTGTCTGAAACATATGTATACTTTTAAATTGCAGTGTACCATATATATTGGCATTTTACATGTGTAAGGAGACCACCTAAAGACAGGCTTCAGCAGCCAGACTCTAACACAGTCTTCCTACAGGAGGTCAGGAGACAAATGCACAGTGCTCTTTCTTATTTATCTTTTTTCCTCTGCTTTTCCCCCTTCATCCGTGACTGTATGTTTTGCTCTTTGTTTAAATATAATGATCACTGTCACAGATTACAGGGCCAGGGCTCAGGGAAATGTTTTTAAGCATCTCAAGATAATAAGGAAAAAATACATTTATTTTAGAACAAGTAACAATTTACAACGTTTTGTGGAAACTGTGATTTGAAAATAGCTGATCACTGCAAAATATGAAATTTACGATTATTCCTCCCGCAATGGATAGGGATTTTGCATTTAGTTGTGACTTGACACATGTTCAGAAGTGTGCAATTCAGACACTAGCTTGAGACATCACTGGAAGCAGATCTGGGTTGTCATGTTTCATTATAGCTGTTGAACTATTGCAAGCATGCTATTATGCTGTAATGAAAGGGGTCCTCTCCTGCTCTTTTCAACTTGCAAATCTAGGAGAGATATCATATGTCATCACAGATTCTGGGGAAAGGAGTTTTCCAAAGTGCTAAAAATATATGCAAGGCCTTTTCCCTTGAAAAATATGAAGGAATTTTTTTTTTCCAGCTGAACCTCAGTCTTTTACTAAAGTATATAATAGTTGCAGATCACTTAAAATATTATTATAGTTACAGTGCACTTTTTGGTGGATTGCTCATAGCTTTCAAGTTCTTTGGTGCCTTCTCTCACCTGCAGATGCCTGTAAAATACCAATGTACCTAACTACAGCATGGGTAACATCTGCAAATGCATTGGGTAGATTCAGTTCAGTTTGGGATGCATCCTGAAGAAACATTACGTGGTTTCAGCCATTTGAAACCCAGCCAATCCAGATGGAACTTGGAAAAGTACCATAAAAAACTGCAGTGAAATCTTAAATGATAATGAGAGATGATTTTGTGGCCATGGCCAATGAGATTTCAAGTTGAGCTTGCTAGAAATACCGCTTTTATTGCCGAGGGGCTGCAATTTCAGAAATGAGCAAATGTTGAGTTCTTCATGCAGGCTTTCTGCTAAAAAAAAACAAACAAACAGCTTTTGCAGGTTTACAGCCTTCTTAGCTCTTGCTTTTTGGATTTTGGTTGGGTTTTTTTGGGAGGGGGGAGGAGATGGGGGCTGTTTTTTGGTGGGGAAGGGTTGTTTGTTTTGGCTTGTTGTTGTTTGTTGTTTGGTTTTTTTTTTTTTAACTAGAAGTAAAGCCCCCATAGAGAACAGAAGGATGATGAGTGCTCTCTGTAAGAGTCTGTTTCTGTTTTTAAGAGCACTTTAGAATCAGTAGAAGAGCTCCCATTAATGTCAGTGGACTTTACATCAGACCCTTTATATAAAACCAGCCCTTCTGAGCCAGTCAAAAACCCCGTCCTGATAGTGCCCTCTGTGAGGATGGCCAGTAGTGGATTCTTAGGGAAATCACATTCTAGAAGCCAAGGATTTCAAGAGTTCCTGAGATGCAGGTTGCCACTGATCCAGCATGTTAGTAATTTTTGACAGGCCTTTCTTCACATTAATTGGTTTAATTGCTGTTGGAGCCAACTTATGTTTTTGCTTCATTCGATGGATTGTACATATAGACTTACATTAGAGGTCTGTATGGGTTCCAGAATCATAGGAAAAGAGACGGGTAGTTCATGGGCCAGATGCAGAAGCATAGATGGAATTAATTTAAGTAAGAGGAATAAACATGGAAAGAATGGTGAATTTCTTATGGTCTGTATCACCAATCATCATCTGAAAGGATATTAAGGAGTGAGTTAAAGTATTTGCCAGGCAAAGACAGAATCCATTATTTCTCAGTGGTAGCCCAGGATGGGTACAGGACCACAGTGCATCCTCATATTTCTTTAGGGACTGACTACTTTGAATGTTAGTTTAAAAAAAAAAAAAGAGAGAGGGAGAAGAAAAAGGCAGAAGGTAAAAGGAAGAGAGGCAGGCAATTAATACTTGATAGTAACACTTTTGGTTAACAATGTGTCATTTAGGTGTCTGTTTTCTGATGCTCATTTTCAGAAGCACTGGAGAATTCAGCACTATAGTACTGTATCATGGGGATTTGTTTGACTCATATGTTAGGATAAGAGGGAGTGCCTCTATTTGTATTAGCTGGAGGAGGATTGTGAACTATTATCTTACTTTGTTATCTGAGCTAGGAGTGTACAAGGAAGTTTCTTCTACTAATGATTGAGCCGCTCTTCAGATAAAGCCCTCCACAGGATCCCTGTAGCCCTAATTAATCAGCTGTTAAAACAGTAGTTGATAGACAGGCTTGCTTTAAGTTCAAATTGCCTGCAATCAGAGATAACAGGTGAGTCCCATTTGGCAGTGAGATATGAAAGTAGAGGAGTGATCTGTTATCAAAATGAATATGGCACTCAAATAAAAATTGAGGTTTGCAGAAGGCACCAGCTAAGTAAAACAAAAGGGGATCTTTTTTACTTTGAGTCATCAAAATACCTTCACTTTGGTGATTGTTTTAGAAAGGTCTGAATCCATTTTGTAAGTCTTTGTACTTAAGATACATAAAAATATGTATTATCAAGGTAAATTTAGGCTTCTGGAGAACCCCTGTTGCTCCAGTAATATTGCTATAAAGTCTTTGGCAGGTGACACTAACAGGGTGCTGTAGCGATTGCTGCTCCTGCAGGACAGGCCGGTGGCGAGCACACCCAGCCAGTCCCTGGGAGCTGAAGGTGCAAGTCAGGAATTTAATATGTCTTTCTCTTTCTGTCTCATTGCCCAAATAATCAGGCTGTAGAGTAAATTCTTTCCTTACTCAGTGCATATTTAATAAAAGATGCAGAATAGTACAGCACCAGTGGAGCAGGGGGAATATTATGCCCCAGTAGCTGGGTCATTTACCTGGGTGCCGAGGCAGATCTAGGCTTGAGTGTCTCTCTGCTGGGTTTAGAGCCACAAAGAATGACCTTTTTCTTTCCTGTCATTAAAAGGCAGATAAACTAGAGGGATAACGACAAACTTATTGGGCGGTAGGTACCTGATTTATTTTAAGACATAATTTCATTCACACCAACAATTAGAGGCATCTCTCAGGACTGATGCCACTGCTAGTTGCTGCACAAATAGTGATACAAACATTCAGTTCAGATTCAATTTACATTTTAAGTTCTCTGGTTATAATAAGAGAATACCTCCTTCAGAGAGTCATGCAAAGAGTCTGAAAGAGAGATGGACCTTGATAAATGACCAGACTCCTTTCATGTCTTTCAGCCTGGGCATTATTTGATAATCCAATGTTCACAAGTGGGACAGAAGTTCTCTGTATGCAGGTGAATATTCTTCTGATGAGCCTATTGTTTAGTTTCAAGACTGATGTTATCAGTCCTTCAGGAATTAAATTACTATTGGCTTCATACAGATAAAGGCAAGTTGGTCACTGACCACATAATAGTCACAAATGGGACAGCAGCATGACCAATAGCCTTTTCTTGAGATCTCATACCCTATCATTTTTTTCTGAAAACATCCTACAGACCTCAGTGGATGTCTTAATCCCCACTGGAAGCTTCTGTAACCAGAATCATTGCAGGAACATTTACTTTTTCTTCCTGGAATGCCTTCGTCATTGGGACACAGAGTTCTGCTTTACATATATTGGGGCCTGTTCAGCTGTCCTTGTTGTCTGGAGGTATGTTTCTCCACACTAACACTTTTGCCTGTTAATCTTTCTTGTAAGCTCAAAATATCCTACTCTTAAACAATCACTCACTATCTACAAGATCATATAGTTTTCCAAGATTACGTGTACACACCGCTGCTTTCAGTTCTGAGTGTAAAATTTGTGCTCTTTTTCCAAGGGGTAAACCCTATCCCCTCTGCATAGTCTTATTCTCTTTTGGCTGTTGCTTCTCATCAAATACCTCTATCTGGTGTTTCAGTGTTTTAGATGTTATTTTTGACACCTGAGTTCCTAATTCTTTTTCAATGATGAAATGGTAAGGAAAAAAAAAGTTCTAACTTTGTTTTCCTTTTCATCCCTCAATGTTCAGCTCTCTGTGCTGATTCAAGTCTCAGTTCTGTTGTGCCCTCAGGTTTACTTCTGAAAATCCAGCATTCTGGTGGTCACTCCTTTTGATGGGGTCTGTTTGCTTTGTTTCAAGATGCTGCTTGGCCCCACAGATAATCACGCTTCTTTTCTTGTCATGTCTCTATTTAGGTTATAGCTGCTTCCTGCATGTATTGCCTATGGCCTTGGTGGGTAATAATATGAGAGTACTTTGTGTTTCTAAAATTAAACTCTCTCTTTTTTACAGAAAACTCTTTACAGAGCTGTTGCAATTAATTTACTGCTGCTGTGTTAGCGATGTGCATGCAAACCAGCTCTCCAATGTACCGACCAAGCTTTCTCCCAGTAGCAATCCAAGTTCCACATAGATCACAACCCAAGGAGCCTGCAGCTGCCTAGAGCCAGACCAGCAGGATTCACAGCCACTTCATAGATATTTCTCATCAGTTCAATATGCATTGTTCCCAGGTAACATTAACCAGATTTTCAATGGCCCTTGTTTGCTTTCTGTTGGAAGCAAAGCAGTGGCTATACAAAAGTCACCCTGCCTTAAGACACACCAAAGGGCATAAGGGGTGCAGACCTTGCTCCTGTGAGCCCGCAGGTGTGGGACTGATGTGATGTCCCCATGGAATGAAACAGTAACACTTGGAGGTGCAGTGTTCCTGTACACATTTAACCATTAACTAGACATGGACACATGTGCATGTGCACACACAGAGGCTATATTAAAGAAACACTAGAAGAAACATTTCTAGCACAGGTTTTTATCTGTGTGAATCCCATTAACATTAATGGGAGTTGTTCCCCTAAATTCCCATGTATCTCGTTAAAACATACCTATTAGTGACAGACTGAAACCTACAAAAACCAGCAGTTTCCAAGATAAAATTGAAACTTCATCATTAACTTATAGTGCCTAGGTAATGCAACACCCTTTAACTTCTCCAATTCAAAGGTATCTTTTCTCTACTGAACTTAAAACAAATCTGGTCTTGTTAGTACAATAGGTTTTACTATAGTTAGCCCACTCCGTAACTCTTGATCATGTTGGAAACGTTTTTTTTCTCTCAACCAATACCATCTATGAAGGGAGAGTGTTACCAAAATATCTTTGAAACCCTTATGAGAAATAGAACATAAAAAATAAATGGATAATGCATTGTCTAGTAGTAATCATAACATTGAAGTACGATGACGACGATGATAAACTCGATTATTGTTCTTGGGATTTTTTCAAATAAAAACTGAGAGCTTGATGTGTAACATCTGAGGCACACTTGGTATGAATGCCTGAAGAAACCAGGTACATGAAGGAAACTTTATTTACAGTGCACTCATTTAACAATGTCATTATGACAGAAAGAGACCTTAAAGTGGGCACCCAAATTTTTAGCAGTGTAGTTTTATGAATTCTAGACATGATGAGGTGGTATTTGTGCGTGATGATAAAGATCTGTATTGTAGATGGTGTAGTGCAACATAGAGATGACAAAGCTAAGGGTAAAAGAGCTTGCTCAACTCTTGGCTGTAAAGCTGCCTTTCCAGGGAGCTATTGCTGAGTTACTGGAGATGGTTAATTTAAGGGTAGATTAGCATGTGTGAAGGTTTGTACCAATGCTGTTGTGTTCTTTCTGATACATGAAGCAGTTCACTTACTGTTGAGTAATGTAACTACACTGTAGATAAAACAGAAAACCATGCTTTTATAGCTTTGATAATGGTATAACTTTTTCAGCTTTTGATAGGAAGCTGAAATAAGGAGTTCCAGCAAAAGCAGGATCCACTGGTAAAATATTTGGAACATAGACCTGCATCAGGTATAATTTCCTCTCAGTTTAACAGCACAGATAAGAATGAATATCAGATCCAGTAAGTCCTGCTCTTCTTAAATACAGCATAGCACAAAAATAGACATCTATGCAACCCCACTGCTGTTGCTTTCATTTTCACTGCAGTGGAAGCAGCCCTTCACCTTTGGGCTGGAACCAGTGGGTGAAAATATCCTCCCATGCAAGAAGAAATTACTGTAATTACACTGTATGTGTGTGTTTATTTCCCCCTTCCCTCTCTCAGTGTAGACCTCTGTTTTAATATATTGAGAATAATTTTTCTGACTATAGGTCCCTAAATGGTCCTTGTTAACCTGTGACCAGTACCCAGACTCTCAACAAAATGTGCTCCCTGCTAGACTTAGCATATGAGTTTGTTCGGTCAGGAGGAGCTCTGATAGAGCTTCTTCCAGTAGCTTAACCATTAACAATAAGCAGTGAAATGAGTCATCTGTACTTTATTTTTAATTAGAGCAGCAGTAAGCACAAGCTTGAGATTGTTTTTGCCTGCAGTGCTCAGGAGCTGAAACCAGCAGCACTCTCCTGGTCCTGGCTGTGCAGGGATTTCTGTCAAGCAATATTGTTAGGTTGTTGTGGATACAGACAATGGATACAGACAAAACCAACACAACCTACGGATTCACAGGGGCGAGTTAGCGTAATTCCTGTTGGCTTAGTTGAGATGGAGATGTTTTGTCTTGCTCTATTTCTGGTTTCCCCCTCATACTGCACACCCACTGCTTCCCTGCCTCTGATATGGAAGCTCAAATAATGAGTGAGACAACACTGGATAACGGGAAATTAATATTTAAATATGAAGGTTGTTTGTTTTCAATGTATTTAATTGATTATATCTTAGGTATACTTAAAAAGCTTAATATGAAGTTTTCAAGCCACAAACCAACTGGAAAAGTATCTCCACTGACTCCTGGAGTCAATTGATACATTTGCATTTTAAATATCCTTTGAATTAATTTCACATCTAGCCCATGAGCAAGCCCAGAACTGTCCTGTATGAAACAAAGTTCTGATGGACTATCCTTGATACTGTCTGTGATCCATTCAAAAATTGTTAATGCCTTTAAAATGAGGAGTGAATCCAGTGCTCGCCTGAGCCGCAGTGCCAGCCTTTGCAAAAACAACACTGCAGTGAATCTGCTATGCTAATAGGGGCTTTAAAGGAAAATAGTTCTTGAAATGTATTGGAAAGCAGTAGGAAAATGTGTTGTGTTGTCTGGCATTTTGTTACATCTTGGTGAATTAAAATCCTCAATAGAGAGTTAGTTCTATTTTTTTATTGGTATTGTTGTTATCTGTAGAGGAAAATCCGACTTGTTAAGCCTGTATGCTTTGCGATGTCAGTCCCAAGCATTTGGGAGCTGTCAGAGCCCTGGACCCAGCTCTGGTGGCCTCCATCAGCTTGGCCACAGCAGCTCTTTTCTCTCCTTCATCTTTACCTATGTTTTGTTTTGTCTCTTGTTTTGGAGTTTTGTTGGGGCAGAAAATGTTGTGAGATTTGAAACTATATCCCTAATTTCAGCAAGCAGGACCATAGTGAAGGTCATGCTGTTTGTTATGTATGTAAGATATTTATTTCTCAGGTGCTATAACTGTTCCTTTCTCCAAATGGATTAGGCAGATAATGATTTTAGCTGCTTCATACGATGGGTGCATTCATTCTTAGCCTGGGTTGCAGTGGGATTTCTTTTGCATCCTTAGTTAATGGATGGGAGGACAGGTTGGAACAACCAGTGCAGTAGTGTTGAAAGGGTAGGAAGCAAGCTGTGCTGGGCCAACGACCTGGGCTCTGCAGAGTGCTTCAAAGCAGCTCACAAAATATTAATCAAACAGTCAGGTGCTTCTTTCTGCACAGCCTAAACGCAGAATCCCCTTGTTCTGGGGTGCAGGCAGAGTCATGCTCATCATGAGGTTTCTGTGGCGCAAGTGTAGATGGCTCTAGCAGTACTTCTGCTTGTAGGGCAGAGAGAGACAGACTTTGGTGAGAGTAGCAGCAGAGGGGGCAGCAAGAGGAGAGCCCTGAACCCAAACTGTCTGCCTTGCTCCTTCTTGTTGCTACAGCTAGACTGGGTGGCCTGGGAGAGAAGCAGGGGTGGCACACAGGTTGTGTGTGGCTGGCTATGGCTATGTTCAGGCAGGAGAAGTGGTGTGCAGACCAGCAGCAGGGAAGGGCATGTGGAAGTAGGCATGAGAGTACTTTGGAAGGAGAGTGCACCTGTGTTGTACTGGGGTGGTATTGTGGCAGCCCACTGTTTTCTCACTGAAGCAGTGCACTGGGTCAAAGTGAGGCACATGAGCCGGGGCCATGCAGCTTCTTGCTGGACTGGTCTAGTTTAGGCTGCAGAAAATTTCGTATTTCCCCTCATCCTTAATAAAAGATCTCACTTTGTAGCATTTTTTCATGCAAAGAGCCACAACTAAATAACTGTCACAGAGATAAATGCAGATAGGAGCAGGTTGAGGTAGGGGGAAGATTAACTGATACTGAAACTGGAGAAGAATGGCCACGAGGATGGATAAGACAAGGAGTTAGAGATCGAGATATCAGACTTGGTGGTCAATATGTGAAAATGAGCATGCTTAAGCTGTGTAAGACCAAGAGGAAGACAGTGCAGCCTGGGAAAGAAGTACAGGAGAAAAAGGTCAGTGAGGTGGCTTGGCTACAAATCCAACAGTAATTTAGAGTTTTAAATCTAAGTGACATAAGCATATAAATGAAGTGTTCTGTTTCTGTCCAAGAACCAGTCAATGTCTGGTTCTGATCTGAGATTACATGTTTCTTTCTCTCTCTGCACTTCATTGTGATTATTACATGTTTTGGTAGTAAAATATAAATCCAGCTAAGTAGATGAAAAATTATATTCAAGAGTATCCATGTAGTGGTTTGTCATTACTGTAGATTTTTATGTCTTCATGTAGTTAATGTAACCTCTTTTGGAGCGAGTTGGAAGGCAGCATTCAAAAAATCAGTTGGTTTCCTTGCTTTACCACTGGTTTGAATTGCTCTAATTGAAACCAGTATTATTTCATTTGATCTTGTAATTAAACAATGTAATTTATATTAATCCATTGAATAATTTGGCTAATTGCTTTTACACTGATTGTATCTTAGCCTTTTTTCTTTTAAATTATTATTGGAACCAAGCGGTTATCTACTAAAAACCAGTAAGCCCCAAGTGAAGAAAAGACCTTCCTTACTTGTGAGGATTTTGTTTTAGGTTCTTTGATAAAAAACATGTTAAAATATAATCACAGAGGCCCAATTCAGCCAAATGTTTAAGCATATCATCCACTGCTGCTCAGTAAACTTTGGGGCTTTCTTGAATCAGAGTCCAAATGATGAAAAGCCAGACTTTCATTGGAAATTAAGGCTTTGCATCTCAGGAAGGGAAAAGATGGTCTCATACTAGCAAAAGAAATCAGCTTTATTCCTGTTTCCATATCACTGACCTACAGAGAGCAACCTGGGTGAGTTACTCATCCTATGTCCCGTCTGCTGCTTGTGTATGGTTGAGAATGCTCTCCTCTCTCTGAGGTTTGGTATGAGGCAGTAGCAGCTGTAAACTATGCTCAGATGCACAGGGCTTAGGTGACTAATGGTGTCATTATACCCGTCAGCTTGAGAGAGTGAAAATGCCACAGGATGTTTGACAGAAGTAGAAGCATGCATCAAGAGACAGCAGAAAAGCATGATGCACTTGAAGTATCATGGACACATCTTGCTATCTCTGTGTTGGTGGGTTGTTTTATTTTGGTGTCATTTTGGATAGTTGAAGCTATGAATGTGTTTATTGTACGGAGGCTGTGGTCCTCTCTGTGGTATCTGCTTGCTGTGGTATAGTTGGACTTTGCCATGAATGAAATTTTGCAGCATATTCATTGTTCATATGGCGAGCAGGAGAGAGAGCTTCGTGTTGGTGGATTAGGCAATAGCTCAGCATCTGAGGGAGATCCTCCAAAATGATGTTCTGCAGGTGGTCAGATCTTAGCTTCTGAGCCCAAAACTGATTGCTTTACATCCATCTCACTGATTACCAGTCCCAGCTGCCTAGGGACCTGTTTAGTGCTTTGCTCTGTTATTGCTCCTGTTATTACTGCATGAGTTAGAATAAAATCTACCATGCAGTTCATGGACATATGTTACCACTTTATACACTGCTTTCTGATACCTATATGTTGGTGTTATTTTAACGTTTTGAATCACACATATTGCAATTTTGCTCTTGTTCTCAAGCATTCTCTCTTTGTTGAGCTGTCCTAGAAAACCAGTAGGTTTTCCCTACCCGTCCTTCTAGCCATTTAAAAAATGTAATTGTGTAGTTTCAAGCCTGTTTCATACAGTATTTTTGGTAAACTGTAGTTGGATTAGACTTATTTCTTATGGCCTCATTTTGTCTTTTTATTTCTATATTCTAGCGCTAATTACTAGTGATGTGATTAATGTTCCACATACCTGGTAGCTTTGTTCTTTCTGGTTTTGAGATAATGTTAATTAATCCAACTTTGAAAAAATACTTGCAGTCCTGATCATATGTCACATTTCTAATTCTTTCTGGAAACCAGGGGCTATATAAAAGCTGAGTAATTAGAGATATGTTTAAGCAACTATACTTGCAGAAACTTTCAGTCTAGGTATCACTGTCAGAACTACCGACTGCATTTAAGAGGATGACTACAAGCAAATCTTTGTTACATTTATTTTATATAGGATTAAGGCAAAAGCTATAATGTAATTCCAGTGTCTTTTTATAGAACTACAGTGAAGGGCTGTTCAGTATGAAGGAAAAAAACTCCACACCAAAAACCACAAAAACCTCTACTCTTTACCCCTACTCTGTGTCTAACTCACTCAGACACATTTTTTTAAATGTCTAATGAATATCTGAAGTAGTTTTGGGGTTTCGTCTATTAATAGCCCTTTGTGTGTGTGTATTAAATTGCATTAAAATGCCATAATTTTGTTGATTCAAGGCATATAGATAATAGCAGTTTAGGAGAAAATAAGGAAACAAATATACAAGATGCAATGCATGCCAGTCACATCCCTTACTATGTACTGGAAGGTGATCAGGCACGAGGAGGAGAAGTGTAAGGATAGTTCAGGAACACAGAGAAAAAAGAAAAGCAGTTACTTTCAGAGCACTTTGGTTTATCTTGCAATGTCTGTTTTCTTTGCAAAAACACTAATGTTCACTATTACTGGAATTGTTAAAGTGACCTTTAAAAATCGCGTTACAAATACCGAGTTGTGGATGCAATCTAGCTTTGCACAATAGTCAATTGTCCATCCTGACTTAAACAAAACAAAAATACCAGAATGCGTTTCAAAGTATTTCAAGCAAACACCTTCAAGTATTTTTAAGTGTGTCACCTATAGTCCTTAACTTTACAATAATGTAACCCTCTGTACAATGTTGGGAGTGAGTTTTGTCCTGGCTAAAATATTGCAAGATGATAAAAGCTTTTTTATTTTCCACCCTCCTAGATTTTGTTACCATATGACTGCGACAGCATGCAATTTTAATTGAATTTCATGTGTGTATATATAAGTACTTATGTACATAAATATATACCTATGCATACACACCTTTTGGAACAGAACGTAACAACGATTTATACAATTGAGTGCAAATCTTTTCCTCCACCCATAATTCTGATGCAGCAGCTGTCTCTCTCCATATATATGGGTATCTGCCCTCTTATCTCCTGAGTTGCAAATATAATCCCCCCAACCCATCCAGTCAGGTTAGAAAACAAGCAAATGGAAGCGCTTTGGTTCCCAGGTCACACTGAGACACCCTCAGGAGAGCTCAGCAAGCAGTGCAGCTGGCACATCTGTGGGAGCAGTGTGTACCATATGACAGCAGGGGCAAGTCCATATGAAGGTGGAACCTTATAGGTTCTTCAGCAAAAATAAAGAGCCTTATATGAGCATCTGTATACAGTTATAACTTGCATTTATTATACAGTGGCTATACCATTAGATGAACAGCACATTTGTGTACTACAAAAAGGTTTGTCTTTTCCTATACAGAACTGCAGTCTTGATGCTCATGCTTTACTAACCCCTATATCAAAAGTCATCGCATTAAGACAAAGTGGAATTCTGGTAGATTCTCATCCCATTCATAATATTTCAGATTTACTTCTTTAATTCCCAGATTAAAATCCAATTAAATCTTCACAGCTGGTTGTCCTGGAAATTAAGATGAGTAAATGCTTCCCTTATGTTGGTCTGGCACTTTTCTTAAAATTTTTGCTTGGAAGATCACTTCAAAAGAAGAGGTTTGGGTCGAAGTGGCCTCATACATTTCTTACCTCTTGTGCATCATTTCAGTTCTGTATTTTTCTGGCACCAATATCCTAGGTGATGTGACTGATATTTCAATGATGATGTCACCCTCAGTTTACAGATATTAACCCAGATGAATGATTCTGATCAATCTTTCCCCAGCCTGAAGTTAGTGTCATTGTCTGCGTCAACAGAGTTGATGCTAAGATCCTGCAGTGGACTCTCAACATCACTTATGGTATGAATTGTTAAAGCTGATGCCTACTTGTTATGTTATCAGCGTTGCTGGTTTTCATACAGTGCTATTGCTGTTTGTGAGGTTTTACAGAAAATACAGGTCCCTGACCTTGAGGGGCCCCCACGTTGCTGCCAATGGAGCGTAGGAGAGGTGTCAAACAAAAGCCTGAATTGAGGGGAGGGGTTGATGATGATGAGAAAGGATGAGCATGTGCATGGGTATAGCACTGAGATATACTTGGTTATATAGAGCTCACTGTGATGGGCCAGATCCTCAACCTTGTTCATTAAGCTGAGTGTTGGCCTGAGTGCTAAGTAAGGATTCCTCTGCACAGAAAGCTTCTCATGGTGAACAGCAGAGCCACCTCAGTTGATCCCTCCTTTGGGAGGGTGCGTAGGGGTGCTGTGTGCCGGGTCAGGCGACGGATTGAGCTGCCCTCCTGGGACAGCAGAAAGTGGAAGTCACAGCGTGGCACACAAAGGTGATGGGGCTGGGACAAGCACCCTCTCATGCAGTTTGGGAATATCTCAACTTTCAGCAGCCTTTCGCTGGTGTTAGTCTAAGCAGAAGAAGTTGCCACATCTCAGAGATAGATAGTGACATTCCAGCATCCATGGAAGGTAACAGCTAGAAACTCTCGTAATGAGGGGGAAAAAAAATTATACTGGATAAGGCTGATGAACTGGAAGCAGCCAGCTATGTAACTACTTGAAAGTTTGTTTGTTTTTTAATACAGAAAATGAGAGAAAAAATGACCTTTGCTGTGAATGCCCAAATATCATACATAGAGAATAAATTTCCTCATAGTCTATGGCAGAGGTAAAATGCCTGGTGCAGGTAGGGACCAAACCCTGTTTATTGTGCTGGATCTTCAGTATCGGCCACTGCTAAGAGTTCAGATTCCCAGTCAGGTTCCTGCGGGACAGTGTAATTGCATGCGTGTCATTTGAGCCGTAGAAAATGCAAGACAATTCAACATAGCTTGGTCAAGACATAAGGATAGAGTTAGCTGCAAGCTCGCTTGTATTTTGTGAATGCATAACAATATTTAAAATGTCCTTTCTACACTGGAAATCTGAAATGTGCCTTGAGGCACATTTTTCTAAAGGCAGAATTCAGACCTGGTATAAGTATGTTGAATTTCACTGAAATATCTGCCTTTACAGTTGTGTTCACTCAGGCCTGATTTTGACCCTAAATTAATCATAAGGCACTAAATTTAACTTGACATAAATGTACTTGTGTATGCACATATACATAAAAAGGTTCAAAAAGGTGCAGTTAGCATAGAAAACAAAATGCAGCTAATTATTGCAGATCTTTTTAAAGTATGTTTGCAAGTGGTGTGTTTTCAAAACAAGCTAAATAATAATTCATCAGCTTGCGTACCACATGCTGGCTAATGAATAAAGTCAGGAATCAGGAAGCAAATGTAAATACGGGGTCTATTTCCCAACTGCCAAATTAGAAGTATTTTGTGCCCACTTTGCACAGGTGCAAGTGACAACATAAGTTACAAAACAGCTGGGAATCTGGTCTCACAGTCTGTTGTACTGTTCAAATAATTGAATTTAAAGTGTGGTTACTGACTAACTAAAGCCTCTCCAACTGTATTGGTCCTCATTTCCCAACCCCAGGCCTGAGAGAAGACCAGGCCATTTGAGAAGACCGGCATTCAAGCTTATCCTTTCAATCAGAATCTGCAGGAAAAAAAAATGCCTGTTAATCTGTCAGGAGCAGATTCAAGTTTTGGCAAAGATTTGTGGTGAGATAAAATGAAAAAGCTGCCAAACAGCATTGTTAGCATGGGGAGGAGGAAGGGAGGGGATCTGACACGACTTCCCCAAGTCAAATGCCAAGCACACCTACATCGTTTTCAATCAGGCCACGTGAAAACCAGGATATTTATAGCTGTAGTAAGCTTTAGTGCTTATTTACCCTGAGGCAGTGTGTTCGTTGCAGAAATGGATTCATAATAGCTAATGCTCGTTTCTACAAGGTTCTTATAGTTTACTTGAGCAAGTATAGCATAACATGCTAATAGCTTTAAAATAAAGCATATCTAAACAGTTGGTTTGCAGTGCCATGTGATTTGCAGCTCAGTGCAGTGTTCTCATCGTTTCATCTTCATGCTTTGACTGTTTTTAAATGTATTTCTTTCCTTTCTTGCCATTGTCATCTGCATTTAAGACCTGGAAAGAATTTGATGCCAATTTTAGGATGGTAACTTGATTAAGTGACTATTCTTTTCTAATGGGATTTAAAAATCTGTCTTCAAGTGTGTTTTTAGATAGTTGCTGCAGAGTGAAAATTGGTATTTATGCAGTCACTGCCCCAGTGGGAAGCTGTGTTATCTGCAGAGTCAGAAACAAGATATGTTTAAGTGGAGCTGTTAACAAATAAACATGACTGTGGGCCTGCATCATATTCAGTACCTGCCTCACCTGACTGTCATTTGTTTCATGAGATCCAGATTTGAGCATAAGCTGCTAAAATAATACATAGATTTAAAGACCAGGTAGATGTACAGTTTCTGTGTTGCACAATGTCCTCACACCGCTGTGCATCTGTAATGCAGGACCCCTGGAGCCACTCTCTGCTTATGCTGTCTTCGCTGCTGGGCCAGAGGAGCTCGAACACCTGGATTTAGCTATGCCAATGCTGTTTTCTGTGAGGAGGAGAGTGGAAGGCTTCCCTTCCAGGGGTTTCCTCTCGGTAACTTCAACGCTGCTCTCATATTTTAGTCCAGGAAACTTTACACTATCCAGAGCACAATCTGGTTGGTGCTGCAGAGCCCGGTGGTGCCTGGTGAGGGGTACTGAGCTTCCTGCTGTGAGATCCTGCCACCGGGCAGCCTCCATCTGTCTGTGCCAACTGTCATCTCGGCTTTTTTTGCTGGTTACCCAGTGCTTTAGGGCACAGCTTGTTCTTTTGGGAATGGAGGATTGGAAAGGACCATCGAGATTACCAAGACTGCTCTGCTGTAACTGCAAGTGTCTATGGAGTTTGTTTCATGTGTAAATGACACCTGGTAGGATCCTTGGCCAGAATAACCCAGCTATTTTTATTAATGAACACTACATGGCCATTTTTGTCTTGAAATATTCTGACTCCACAGAGATTGCAAGTTTCTTGGATTTCATTTGCAGCATCAATGTGAGCATACAGAACAGCATATTGGGTCACTGAAATACTCTTAGAACATATGTTTTAAGTGCCCCTGTTTTCTCACAAGCTTCCATTTTTATCCTCCATTATTTTCAGAAGTTCATAGTTTAGCTAGAAAAGTGTTTCAAGGATTAGAAGTGCATCCTTAAGAAAACGTGTTGTTGATATAATAATGCACTGAATGCATAGCTCGTGTGGTACCCTGCTCTCTGGTTGGGTAGCTTCTAATGAGATCTTTTGTAGGTGTCAGTTGTTTGCATAAAATGTGGAGGAAATCTGGGATAAACAGCGCTTTCAGCCTTTGTAGGTCTCTTAACTCCTTTTTTTCTTCATAACCTTTCAATCTTTAGTGAATATTTTACTCCTCCAGAGCCTGTCACGTTTGTTTGTGTGAAAATTAGGTCTTAGTGTCTTTATTTCCACTTTATTCATATCACACAGCTTGATCAATTTTAATTACAGAAATGAGCTCTCTTGGTTATAACCTGTTACTGGTTTTGCATAGGAGATAAATCTGGCCAGAATTTCCAGAATCTTTTGAGTATGGTAACCATGCAAAACATAATGAAAAAAGAAATGATGGAAAGGTGAGGAGAGACTTTTCATTGACCATGGAAAAAATAAGGTTCTGCATCGAAGACAAACAACTCATGTAAGTGGAATCACCGGGGAGTTCACAGGTCAGGGATCTATCCTGAGAGGCCTGATTTTGTTCACTTTCAATGCTAATAACCCTAAAGTAGGAAGATGAAGTAGGAAGATGATAACATTTTTCCAATGACACAGTGTTGTGGGGAACAAGTTAATGTGAAGTCAAAAGACTAAAATTCAAAATAACTTAAATAGACTAGGGAAAGGGGTAGATAAGTGGCTTATGGAACCTAGTTTAGCTGGATCACTTGCAAACTTAAAATATGAGAAGAAGATGTGGCTACAGGAGTTTTAATGCTCACAGCCACATCAGCAGCAGTGAGTGGGAGATGCCATCGTAAATCCCAAGTGACTACTCCTAAACATGCAAAGGCTCATTGTAAAACGTCTGGAGAATTCAAAGAAGCTGGTGAAGTGGATCCGAAGTAGAGACATCACTGTAAGATTTCTTATGGCAAATGCATTTTTAGTGGCTAGAGATAACCATCCCTGCAAGGTTCAGAGACCATTCCTTGTGCAGAGCGTACTGCTGTGGAAAAGGACACCGTAAATATACCCTTTACTCTTATAGTAAAGAGTCTAATAGGCCTAACACTAGATACACTTTGAAATATTTTGTAATTTGTGTTTAATGGCAGCTCCACATAAATCCATTCACATTCCAACTTTGGTCAGATTTTCTAATTACAAATTGACAGTCAGTTTTGTGTTTTTAATTTCAAAGCGGCTATCTACTCCCGTTTTTTTTTAAACTGCCATACAGTAAGATTGAGAAATTGAGTTGGCGAGGACTGCTGAGTAACCCCATGAACTAATGAAGTAAACATTTGCAACCACTGTGACATGGAAATCATCCAGCTCTCCCTGGCGTACACCTGCAGAAACCTGTGATTCACCTCTGAGTCACTCTGCAAATGTTAGCAGGGCAAAGCTGACAGCCGGGTAGAAGGCTCGCTCTGCTGCCAGTTCTCTCCTTCTCCCCTGGAATAATGACATTAATGATGCTTCCAAATGGCTCACGGGGTTGCAAAATGAGAGATCTAAAAATCCATGCGGCAGCTTGATTTCCTAATAGGATGCATTAAGTAGGACGTTGCATGTTTTACAGGCTGAAGTTGATTAGACAATAAGACTTAAAATATGTAGCTAAAATGGTTAGAAAATAGATTTTGGAAGCTCAGATCAAAGCTTTACAGGGGGGTGATTAAATAAATAAAAAGTTTAAGCCTAACTGAGCAAATAATTGCACATCCTCTGAAAAGAACAGTTCATATGGATTGATCAAATGTGAGTCACCCCAGGCACAGATGTCTTCCTAAGAATATTCCATTTAATTTTCTTAATGTACACCAAAAGCAAAATGATACTGCTGCTGATCAGTGAATGCTCTTGTTTGCATAAGGAAAGAATAAAAAAATAATTTTCTCTTTAAAAATAACGGAAAAAAGAAAGAAAAACCAACAACCCAAGCAAGTCTAACAGGGATATTTTCCTCTTTGGTAGTGATTTCCCCCCACTATTACAAGGTGTGCGCTTTCTGCTTTTAGTGTAGACTAGAACGACATAGCACATGCTCAAAGCTTAAGACAAACACAAGTCTCATTGCACTCTTCATTCCTAAGGGTCAGTTTGTACTTTTCTTTGGAAACACCAGCCCTGGAAGACTGGTGAAAACCTTAGAAGCACAAAGTAGATCCTTAAAAGTCCACGAGGTCCTTGCTGTGCAGGATTGTCTCCTTAGGTGAGGAATGGAGTTTGAGGATGAAGTAGAAGAGATTGGAGGTGAAGGGGGTCTCTGTAGAGGGGAATCTTGTTCCCTGAGGACAGACATTTTTGGAAGAACTTTCCCCTTCCTGCCTTTTGCCATTGCAAACCCTTGTCCTCTGAAAGGGGTGTATATAGGGTGGCTGCATTAGCATTACAGAGAACAGCCTGGCAGGGTGAAATTCAAGATTTTGGCATGTGTTCCATTTATTGCAACAAAGCCAGAATTTCACCTTTGCTGTTTCTGAAGGAGAATGAGTAATAGCAGGGAGCTTGGCTTCTTCCAACCTATTCCTCAGACCTCCCTCTGACAAAGAGCGTGCTGGTGAAGTGAAGCTGGGGAAAAAGTAACAAGAAAAAGGTTATGCAAAAAAATCTTAAGATCCTTAGAAACAGGCTCTGTGCCCAACCATGAGACATGCAGCACTGTCGTATTAAAGGTGCCATAGAGATTCTGGGTATTTCACTGACTGGAATATATTCCTAATTCAAACACTTAAGTTTTGCTTTACTTGTTCACTCTTGAACACCAAGCTGTTAAATAAGGGATACACAAACTCAAAGAAAATACAATCTGCTCTGGTGTTCTCCTCTATGATCTTTTATGTCTCTGCAGATTGCAGTTGAGCATCCTCTGAATGTTTCCAACAAGCTGGCAGCAGTAGGACTGGTGTTTCCATTATGAAGGTTAGAGCTGGTAATAAAAAAATGGCTACTGAATTTCACTTTATTGAGTGGCTTGGAACCATGACGGAATCTGCTTGTTCTTAACAACAGAGGATACCTGACCTTCTGTCTTGAGCTCTTTTACTTCATGAAATACTCAATTTCTGAAGGCAGATGATCTTTTCTCACTCCCTCCTCCCCTCTCTCTCTACTTTCTCCACCTTCATGGCAGGCATCCATGTACTTGAATTTGGCTGTAACTGAAATCTAATAGGAGGGTGGCAGTTCGGAAATTGTCTCGCCAAGGTGCTGTATAGGTTTTGGTATGTCTCTGGCATCCGTTGCATGACTGCCAGCTCTCGGATAACTGGCTAGGTTGTATGAGCCATAGTTTGTGAGCACCTTTCATATATACTTCACAGCTAACAGAAATATTCCTCATGGAGTAAAGAATGAATTTTGTAATTATGACTTTGAGAACCATTTGTGATATCCAGTAGTGTGGAGAGGAGATACATAATGAAAAAAACGGGCTTGAAATTCCCACTTGGTTGCTTTCCAGCCTTTGCATTCAGTCTTACTTACTTTGTGATGGCTCTTATGGTGGTCTTGGTTTTCTGGTTTTTATGTTTATATTCAGTGCCTACCTCTTCCCTCCTGTGCCTTGTATTTGTTTAAGTTCAGTAACAACCATGGGCTGGAGAACCAAAGGCTCTGTAGAAATTTTTACTCTGCGTGGTGAAAGCAATTTGCTCTGTGATTCAGACCGAGGTGCACGTTCTCTTCTCTCAAGTGGAGAAACTTTCCTTTATCTAACACCAGTTTGCTTTTATTGATGATTAACACTGCCACTTGTAATGTGTCCTTAAAAACTGCTACTTTCCTACTCTCACCTCTTAAATCCTCTTTCACTTGGGTGATAAAAACATTTCACATGTGTTCATATAGAAAAGGGCTTGATCTTACGTACAGAGAGGGTTAACGGTGTGCAGCACCTCAAGGTAGCTGCCTAGTGCTTTGGAAAATCAGACACGTTATGTATCAGCAATTTCTCCTTGCAGCTGGGAAATAAATTTATAGCTTGATATTTCTAAAAGAAAAAATTACTAGTTCTGATTGAAATGCTTAGCAGCGTACACAGTTAAAGTAAACATTTTTCCAGTCTCATTTTTTATAGCCATACACTTCCTTAATTTTCTTCTGTTATATTTTGAGCTTCAAGAAAATGGTATCTCCAAAAAATGTGGAAGGATGAAATTTTTTCTTTTATTTATTCCAATCAGCACCTAGAAAATGTGGTCTATTTATTTTTCAAATGCATTAAAATTGATAAACTGACATTCAGGAAATGGAAAAGAGCTAAATTCAGGTCATGTAGTAAGTGTTTACAAGCCTGGAGACAAGGCAGCTGTTTGAAATGTCTCAGAGGACTGTTGCTTTGTTAGAGGACTATTGCACTGTTGCTTTACCTGTGGAGAGGACTTTCCCACTGCCGCCTTTTTGGTGTAAACTTGCTTCTGCAAAAGGGAAGGGTAGTTCCCATTGCCTTGAATCTGGTACAAGCCATATGTTTATACAAAACAGATGAGTTAAAATGTGAGCAAACCTATTTGTTTTCTCTGTCATACCTCTATTCTGTTTGTATCTTGTGTCTCACTCCAGCTTGCTCTAGATTTACACGAATGCTACTGAGTTGAGGTAAGAGGTAGCATATGGATTTCAAGTTTACTTTATGAAGAACTCTGTGAAAGATACTGTAGTGAAGATCAGCTTGGGTTTTTGTTGCTGTAATTTTACATTTTTGGGTCATATTTAGAAGTGATGATTTGAGCATGGCAATTAGTTTCAAGAGGATGCAACATATTAGCTTGCTGTTTTCACTTATTGATTTAACAACTTCTGTTCAGAAGAAGCTTATTTCATTGCTACCCTTGAGTACAATTTTCATTTTTCTACTACATGAGAACTATTTTTTTTGCGTCTGGGGGTGGATAAAGTGCAAAGGAAATGGGGATTTAGCAGGGTCCAATCAGGAATTAATTAGCTATTTATGTGACAGACAGCCTCAGTGTAGCCCTACTAATCCCTTCTTTTGTGACTTCAGTCTAGAGTAAGGCTCAGACCTGGGTAAAAGTCAGTAACGCTGGCAGAGTTCTGTGAAATGTACACAAAGCTGCATTTGCTGAGTATCTCTTCATGGGAATGTTCCACAAAGCTCAAAAAAGCCACATGCGTTCTTAACATTCACTGTCATTAGGTCACAGTATGTTGAAATTCTTTTCTATTTCAGAATTTAGCAATGGCACTTTTGATTAAAATAGGAATTGGTCTTAAAAAATAACCTTGCATCCATTCAGCATACTGCGAGGAAAAGAGCTGCTTGGGTTTTTTTTGCAAAACCAGCAATTTCCTCATGAGAAAGTGTGATCCTTGAGAGGAAAGATACCCTGTCCTCAGGACGCTTACCTGAAGTCAAGAAAGGCATGATGAAACTTTGGGCAAGTCACTTAATCTCTCTGTCTTGGTTCCCCCACTATAAGATAGCAATTACAAAATTTTCTTTCTCCATGGGGGGTTTGGGATGTGCTCAGATATTTGGCAGTGTCCATACAAGCTAGAGAGGCAGTAGTGAAGTTCATAAAATCTGATATGGAAACACTGTCTTTTGCAATATTTTTTAAGCCCTCTGTTTTAATTATATCAATCAGAAGTATAATTTTGTGACCAGAGGCATATAAAAATTATACTGAAGCTGAGCGTGCTGTTTAGGAAACTGGTTTAGAAGTTTGCTTCTGTTCCTTTCCAGCATCTTCATGCTCCTTTTGGCCAGGCAGTTCATTTATTCTTCCTTCCCAGCCTCTCTTCTTCCCAGGATGGGCATGCAGGGCTCCAGCTCTTGTAAAGGACTGTCATAAGGCATGACAACTGTGGTGCGAAACGTTTTCATCCCACTGTAGGAGCAGCTCTACTTTCTGGTCAGCCAAACTCAAGTCTGTAATGTTTGGATTTGGTCCAGTGAACTGAAGCAAGTTGGTTTCAAGCAGCTTCATGTATTTTCCCAAAGAGTTTTCCCAAGCGTATTATCTACTGCTGCATTGTGTTTAGTGGTTAGCCTCAACGAAATGGGTTACTAATGTATTCATGTCATTCTTTTTTTACAATAAGCCCTGTGCCATTAAGTAGGTTCATATGACCTTCAAATGAGACAATAAAGACCTGAACCCAGTAACTAGCCATTATTTCAAGCACACCTTTCATGCAGCAGTGCTGCCTACTCTGGGGGCCTGGCTGAAATGGTCAAGTTCTCCAGCTCTGCACTGGATCTCTTGGACTATTTTTGGGTGGACAGGTATGCACACTGCCAAATCGTTGCTTGGCCGAGCATGTTATAGATAGGTGCTTTGGAAAAGTGATCACCCTAGGAGTCTGATGGTCTCCTTGCCTCCTGTAAGAGCTGGAAGGCCAAGTTATGGAATCGGGGAAGTTTGGTGTCATATAATTATGGATCACTTTGGTTTCTTCTATTTTGTGCCTGATTGTCAACTTCTGCAAAAGAAATACTAAAGATTGATCTGTGTATAAAGCAGAAGACTGTATCCCTTTTTCCTGAAATAGCTAAGCACTGAAATCTGTTGCAAGTATAATTCAGTCTTAGTCTAATGATTTTTAAATGCTGCCTGTGCAGGAAAAAAGAGTTAAAAAAAAAAAAAAGAAAAAAGGTGTGAGCTTTTACAATCTTATTCATTCTATCAATGTAAAAGCTTTTTATTTGGCTTCAAAGTGAGTCTACTACTTCACAACAAAATTTCATTATGTCCCAGCTGAGTTCTGTTTAATGGAATTAAATTTCACCCTTTCTAATTATCTTTTGGAACAGACAATCTTTACAGAATAATTAGTAATAGAAGTACACAATGGATCATTGTCTTTATTACTTGCAAAGAAATTCTAGATGCTGTACTAAATCTTGAGGTATGATCTCGCAAAATGTAAAATATCTCACTCCCTTCCTCCTAAATTATATAACATTCAACATAGTTAACATAATTCAGGCACAATGGGTGGTAATTTTGTTTCTTTGAGATGACCAGCTTTAAGTTGCTTTTATGAGCAACTTTTCGATCACATTCTAATTAAGCAAGACTAGAGATGGGCAATCTTTTTGTCTTCAATTAATTTTCAAGATTTCTAAATGAAGGACTTAATGTCCTTTTATTAAGGAGATACAAAAAAATTATATTTCCTTATCAAGCTTCTGTTTTCCCTTCAATGGTCATTTATATTGTGGCATTGTTTTAAAATTCCCTCTCCCAACTCTTCTAAAATGAAGTTAGTAACCACAGAAGCACAGGTTTTAAAAAGGTAGGTACCCCTGTACTGAATGAACCCATATGATCATAAATGAAAAGAAATAATCCTGGCATAGGTGAGAGTCATTTGGAATACATGGTGTCTTCCTCTCTGGCTTTTCCAAATGTTATAAAAATTATTAAATCTTCCTGAATTATACTCCAAGATGTAGTTATCCTTGTCAAAAACAAGGAGAAATAATGAAAAGGAAATTAATTTTGTATCAAAATGGGCTGTTTCTCTAAGAATCAAGGTTGAAACTAACCTTTCATTGATTTAAAATTTGTCACAAAACTGGGAGAAAAAAAGAAAATGTGCAAGAAAAATGGGTAGGGTCCTCCTTGGACTGCTAGTCTTTATAATTTAATTTGTTGAGAATTTAAAATTACATTAATTGTGCTTAAATAACTGACATTATTTGACACTGCAACAACAGAGCAACGGAAATGAGTGACAAACACACAAAAGACTTTTGTTATCTTTGTTTGTCTGCCTGAATAAATCTCAACAAGTAGTTCAAAGATTTAAATTTATAGCATACTTAATCGTCATTAGATGGCCAATCCTATTGACTCTAAACTGCATTTCACTGATATTGAATAGTTTTGGCATCCACTTCAGTGTGACTCATCAAGAATCTCAATTTTCAAATCAGTGAAATTGTGTAAAGAGAGGTCATACAGAAGGATTATACACAGTGTTACGCTATCTATGTGTTTTTTAAATGTGTGTTTTTCTTTCTGTTTCTAAAGCTGTTTGTTTATAATATTTCAATGCCACAGTGCTATTCAGAAATACAGTCTGTGGCAGGGACAACTAATAACGGTTTTAAGTTTGGAAAGTAGTTACTTGTTTTGAGATTTATCTTACTTGAACCAACTGGTGTATTTTTAGTTCATAATACCACTCATCTGAGCAAAGCAAGGTTGACCTTCCCCATTCCCCAAAAAAGACAGTGCATCCTGACACAAAAATGCCACGGACTGCAGTGCGCACAGCCCCTTTAAAACAGAATAAGTTGGCTAAAGCTAGTCAGTCATAGCTGTGCACCTGATCATGCGGTGAGATATATAGACATATTGTGGGATCTTGCTGTCAGAGTGCCATGTTAATGTTCTTTGTATATCCCTTTACCTATAATTCTACAGGAAAAATGTATACTCTACTGTCTGGCAGCAAAAGCCTCTTATAACCAGTGTCCGAGATGAAGGAAAAAAACAAACTCCAAACCCTTTTCAAGATTTCTTATTAACAGCTTCCTTTTATAAAGGAAAAAAAAGAGTTAAAAACAGTAAATGCCATTTAATTGAAATTAGTTACAAATTTGCATTGAATTTTCCCAGCTCCTGGCATTGAAAAGAATTAATAAAATTGGGTTGCTGTCAACTTTTATTTTCACAATATTATATTTAAAAATCAAAGGGGTTTTGGTTTAGTTTTTATTTTTGTGCTTGAAGTTATAAAACATTTTCTCTAACATTGACCCAAATTTAAAAATAGCTATGGTTTTGTGGGAAAATGGAGAGATTTTAATTTGAAATAATTTGCTGCTTTTCTTCCCCACCCTTTCAGATTGTCAGTGAACCAATCATTTATTGAAGTAGCACTATGTAATACATAACCAAACACCTATGAATTTGACAACTATCATACCCATTGATACCAAATAAATACCAAATAAAGGTATTTGCTAGACAGCATTACAGTCCCATTTAAGGACTGCATCTCTGTAGCAAACCTCAGAATTCCACTGTATCAGTGTCTCTTCAGATCCTGTCTATTTTACTGAACTGTAGGCTTAAAACTAGGCAGGCATTTTAAACTATTCTGCAGGACAGGGATATGTAATTATTAGTTAGCTACAGAAGTTCAAAGGCAAGAAGTTATTCAGACTTGTCCTTTTTTCCATACCTACTGGTATGGAAATAATGGAGCCAGTGCAACACTGCAGCAGAAGTGAGAAGAACAAGTTCAGGATCTGTCAAAGATATTTGTCTCTATTAAAATATTCTGTACTTTGGTATATAAATTAATAACAAAATTTCTTATTTTCTCTTATTCTAGAGTAGAAAGGGGTTGAAGTCAAAACCAGCCTGAGAAGTTGAGGGACAGTTATACATTCAAATGTGTAAGAGACTGATGTTCTTAACCTTCATTAGTGACATTTAATTAATATGTCTCTATGATCTGACTTTGAGTCCACTTACAACAGTAGCTATATAAACTCAACAAGAATATTGAATTCACTGGAACTTTCCAATAGAACTGAAATCAGAATTTGGCCCATCTGGACTGAACACTGATATTTGGTGGCGGCATAGTTTCCCTTAGCTGTTTCATTAATCAGCTGGATTATGTGTTTTCACACCAGTGTCTGTTTGTGAGATAAATTTTTAAAAGTGCCAGAATCTTCTCCTTTAGCCTAAGCAGTAGCATCCCTCACTGATGCAGGTGAAGAATTCTTTGTCTTGTTTGAGAAAAGCTGCTCCACAAAGTCTTGCTGTGAACTTATGGCTAATGAACACATTAGCCTCAGCATAAAAGGAGTGACACACATATTGAACCACTCTTACTGGAAACAAGTCTCTTCTCAGTTTTCTTATACATAATAGCAATTATGAAGAGTTGAAATATGGTACCTGTCTTCCCGCAGCTCCTGTGTAGCCTTACACAGAAAGAGCCCATCTTATCTTCTTGAGAGGATTTGGGCGGGAAGGCATGATGCAAGGTCAGTGGTATCCACCCTAATATTCTGAAGAAAAAATAAGAATATAATGACATAAATGTTATACTTTTGCTATTAGCAATTTTGCTCCTTCCTTCAAAAAATGCAGACAAACCAATAATTGCCATTGGTGGGAGAAAACCGAATTCGGCTATTCATAGTGAATCCAAAATGCAGGGGTTAGGTCTTTCAGTTCCTAGGAGACTGAGAGATTTTGTTATGATATGCTTGCTCTTAAAGGGCCAAAATCTCCTGAAATAAGCGACTTCCAGCATCTGCGAGTGGAACAGAACTGGGACCTTAACCCTTGATCTTTGTATTGGCATTTGAAAGGCTTTCCCTTTGAACAGCACAACTGAAGGCCCAGCTGGATGCTGAGCAATCACTTCCTTCTGATGATGTAAATAAATAAGTAAAATGTAACACTGAGGTGAAAAAAATACTAGCTTGTCCCAGTAATTCCTGACTATCTTGTTATTTAATTTGTCATACACTACTAAGGACATGCTAGAGTGCCTGATGTCTTTGCCATGCTTTAAAAAAGGACATAATAGTCAAGAGCACTAGTGCCTTCTTTTGAGTGTAGCAGCGTGCTATTAAGCCGATAGGATCAGTAAACTTCCTAAAGCCTGCAGGATGAATTGATGTTTTTCAAAGACTTGTTTAGGAAAACAAGAGAAGCAAATGTTCGTAGTCTTTTATGCAGGGGGAAAAAGAGAGCGAGAAAGAGAGAAAACTCTCAACAAGGGATTATTTCTTTGTTGGTTCCATTCTGACAAGAAAAGAGAACGTGCACTGATGATGGTTTGCTTTTGTTTAAATACTTATATGTGCTACTCCGTGTGAGGAGGGAGGGAAGTAAATTTGTCGTGTTAGTAGGATGCAACAAGCAATGGGAGATTTATAAACAGATTGGATACAGGTAGAGGCTAGTTTACAGCTCTGGTTCATATACTTAAGTCTTCGTATACTGAAATATAGAAACATGGAGTAATGGATGGTCACTGATGAATGTAGTGATGAAAAAGAACAAAGCACTGGTATGCTGGGATTTTTCTTTGTTTTGCTTAATATAAAAAATTCCTGACTTAGTAATGCTAGCTTGGTGATGATGTATATAACTGATTGTTAAGAGGGATTTCTTCTATGGTGTTTTGGTTTGAGAACTCTTAGTTTTGTTCCTTTTAGCTAGAGAGAAATGAGGAACCCTATGGACCCTTGTTTCTCTGAGCAGAGCAGAGAAAATTTATGGGAGAGTCAAGTCCAGTTTTTTATTTTCATGCACACCCAAAACCCGGGAGAAATTTGGATGAGATGGGATTAAATCCTTGGCATATGGAACTATATTAATTTCCAAAAGATTTTTCTATTAGCATAGTTTGGTAAAAATCCTAGTATTGGTGCAAAATTAATCTCTAATCTTTTAGAACTTCTTTTTTAATTAATTATTTTCTCTCTTGAGAAGGGATGTTTTCTGTTTTATCAGAAGGAGAAGCAAAATGGAGGTGTAGTGAAGATCTAGTGCTGACATGAGAAGAAATTAGCAGGAATTGGCTTTGAGTGGTCAGGTTTAACATGAGAGAAGCCTGATCATCAGAACAACCTTTCCCATGGGGAGAATGGGCTAATATATATTTTTAACTGAATCTTAGAATCATAGATAATACAATAGTTTTGGTTGGAAAAGACCTTTGAGATCGAGTCCAACCATTAATCCAGCCCTTCTAGTCTGCCACTAGACTATGTCCCTAAGCATGACATCTACTCATCTTTTAAACACCTCCAGGAATGGTGACACAACCACCTCCCTGGGCAGCACCTTCCAGTACTTGAGAACTCTTTCAGTAAAGAAATTCCTCCTACTATCCAACCTAAACCTCCTCTGCAACAACATTTTCCCTTGTCCTATCACTAGCTTGAGTCGTTTATGTAAGAGATTTTTGTGTTAATACAAGAAAACTGGACTTGAAGACCAAAAGTGGAATTTTCAGGTCAATTTTCCACTTTTGTTTGCCTCTCACTTTATTTTCAGTCTCCACAAGCACCTCCGTAGATGAACTTTATCAGCACAAACATTTGCATTTTTCTGAAAATAACTGTGGACTGCTAATTTAAGGATCAGAGAACGTGCCTGGCGTTGCTTAAGATGTATATTAAAAAAAATCAGTATAACTCTTGGACAAGACACAAGATTGGACTTTGAGTTTCATCAACTGTGAGAGTTTCTGTGTAATCAAAGGTAATTGCACACTTACACATTTTGCAGATGCAATGCCAGCTCACAAAGCTGTTGGCCACCTATTCCTGACCCAGGCTTGCCTCTTCATTGTGTTGGCCTGACAGTTTGAGAGTGTGCTGTGGGGAGAAGGCAGCACACTTGGATACAAACCTTACCAGATTAAAAATAATACTGATAAAAGAGTGAGCAAGAGATATTTCAAGTGGAGATCCACCACTGAGTTGGTTTGCTGTGGTGGCGTTCCAGCAGAGAGGTGGCACAGGACTGGGAGGAGATGCTTGCAGCAGGGTCTATGGGAGCCTCATAAACAGTGCAGAGACATTTTGCTTGTGGTTTATTTATCTTAATCACTTGAGTTTGCAACAGAAGTGGTTTGAGGGCTTTTGAACTCCTATTAATCTGCACTGTGACACCTTGGGACTCTTTACCCCACGTGTACCCCCGTGTGTACCCCACGTAGAGATATTTGTCATTGGCCTGATTCAGTGCTCTAGTGGTGTATGTGAAGACTCCTCCAGGTTAAAAAGAGAATTTGTAGCAGCATTTATGTAACAGAGACTCTTTCTCATGGGACCGTACTGTTGAATGCCTGATTCTCTACTGCCTTAATGTCTTGTGTTACTATTTGTTTCTGCTGGTGCTAGTACATCAACCTGTGCTGTTCTGATTTGGGAGTATTTTATACTTACTCAGCACAGGTACAAGTGTCTGCACAACAGGCAGAGCAATGGAGAAGTGGGTTTAACCAGTGTAAGGACATTTGTACACGTTAGGATGCTTAGAGAAGAGTTCTCTAGCAGCCTTAAATGAAAGGATATTTACTTATTCTGTTACAGTATGTAGTGCAGATATTTTCAGATATAAATGTCTGCAGATGTTTAGTCTTACTCTTGAAGGAAAGTTTTCCTAACAAAGAGTTTAGTCCCCCAATTGAATGCAAAAAAGAAATAACTCTGTGTACATTGCTGTGTTTTTTTCTTTCCCTGCCCATACTGCCAGTAGGGAATTGGCAAAATCACGTAGCTGAATTTAAGTTGGGACTGTGGAGCAAAAGAGTTCAGATATATCAGATTGAGGGCTGGATTCTGACACATTTTCTCTAGTAGAGTAAATTGTCATTTACACTGTAAGTAAAAAAGCAGTACAAAAAAAAATGTACTTCCAGAAATCCCCAGCAATTTCTCGTGTTTCTACTTGCAGTCATCTCTGTCTTCTCAAATTCCATCTAAAAATTCTGTTCTTTTTAGTTTTTTTCAGAAAGGAGGATTTCACAAAATTGTAAGTACTCTTGAATCCAAGAGATTTTTTCACTGTAAAACTCTGAAGAGCCTATTATGCTGCTGTCCTGTCTAAAGTAATGTAAAGTGAAGCTCTTGCGGTATGAGTAATGATGTGTCAGACTAATTGTTGTGACTAGCTGGGCATCCTCTGAGCTCACTGGATCATGAATGCAGCAGCTACATTAGGTTTCATGCCACTGTGCTCTGAATGTGGTGTTTGCTTCTAACTGTTGCTTTTATACCATTTTACTTTGCACCTATTGCGTTACATTTTCTGCTCAATGTTTATCAACACCATATTTCAAAATACCACGGAAGTGCTGAGTGCTGCACAATCAATGCCTAACGTTTAAAGAACACTATTTTGTATGGGACAACCTGCTGTTAGTTTGAATATCAAGTATCCCATTTACATTTTGGTGGATAGTTTAGAAATTTGATGTTTGCCAAATATGAAGTGTTGAAGAACACTTCATGTGCTGGATTAGTTCACTGTTGTGATCTCCTTCACAATGAACTGCCATCTAATAAAATTTTGTATGCACAAATTTACATGACCGCATTATGCTATCTTGTAGGTGACAGTTCAAACACGCAGTAAAAGGATCTTTAGATTCTTTATTGCTTTTATCAGATGGGCAGAAGATCTTTCAGAAAAGGAAGCCAAAAGAAAATATTTGCCTCCAGCTGCTAAAAAGAAAAAAAATAATCCATAAATCAGCTGTAGCAAATAGACTGGAAAATAGTTGGCTTGATCATATGTGTATTAAACCTATTTTGTGACAGTTCATAGCAAATTATTTTAAAAAATTCACTTGGGATATGCCACAAGTAAAACTTTACTATGTTGTGCACAGTAGTAAAAATAGTATAATAAATCTCCTTAAGAAACTCTTGCCAAAAAGTTTGCCTTGCATTGCGGTGTAACATGGCAATTTCACCAGAGGAGTCCAGTAATTTGTGCAAAACCTGCTATCTGTGGAAACACCATTTGCATCCTGTTTACCCTGCAAATATCTCCTCCTCTGTGAGTTTTGGTAGCACATCCCAGAACACCTTGCTGACTGGAAGCCCCCACCCGCATAAAGCATAATAAACAGTTGGTAGCGATGAGATTTGGTACAAAATAAGGAGCTTTAATTAATTTTAAATGGTGCTTTTCAGAGTGTCAAAAGCTCAGTCCACTGAAGTGGAAAAGGGGGTTAGAGTGGCGAGAGCCTGGCAACACGGCTAATCTAGGCGCTCCTGAGCAAGCTCATTTCAGATGCTTACATCAGTGCATCGGCATTTCGAGGTAGAGCTGCTGGGGACGGGAAGGGGACAAGCCCCAGTGCAGACAGACCTGCTGGTGCTGGGGCTGGGACAGCTTCTGTGACAAGAGCACATTGTCACAGCACGGGGTCTGTGCTGCCAGAATGGTGCAGGGTTGTTTGCACAACTTGCTTGGGAGTAACTCAGACAAACTGGGGGATTGCTGCTTGGTGCACACAAAACCCCCTGAGATGCAGGCTGTGGAAATGCTTGCGTGGATTAGATACAACACTGTGGACCATGCTTTCGGTCATTGTAAATCCAGGCAGCCCCACTGCAGCAAATTGTTGCTCTGCTGACACCAGGGCATTTAGATAGTATTTTTGAAATTGGTGATTACATGTTTGCTTTAAAAGACAGAGACTGTCTTTTAATATTCCAGTTCATAAAGCAAAACATCTTTTGAGTAGTTCCTTTTTCCTTATTTAAAAGACAAGCTAAATTGTTTTTTGAACTTACTGCATAGGGAATTTGTTCTTTTAGAGGTCATTCTGGGATCTGTTTTCTAAAGGCTAATAGTTGTAAACGCAAATACCATTAACTAAGCTATCAAATACTTTAAGGTTTTTTTGGTTTATATTATCTATTATCATTTTAACAGTGGCCAAGATATGTCTGTCTACCAATTCTTGTTTCTCTTTGAATCAGTGGCAAAACTCCCATAGCACACATGGTGAATCAGTACTTAATATATGTTAAACTTAGACAAAAAAGTCTATACTACGACCCTGGTGCTGAAACTGTTGTGCAAGACTACAGCGGAAAAGCCCTCTCAGACTTATGAGGCCTCTGGTAATGCCCCTTAAAATTAAACTGGCACTTCATAATAAGTTCTTATTCATGCGTTATTTACAAAGTGGGAAAAAGAAATCCTCAGTACTATTTGCTGATTACCAGTCAGATGACCCACAGACAACAGAAGCTTGCAAAGTTTTAATAAGCTAGATAATTCCTTTTTATAAACAGAATAGCTCCTCTCAGCCACTGGAGCATAGCAGCTTCAAACTCTTGTCTTTCAAACTTCTGCATGAAGTGACTTTCCACATTTTTTAACTGTAAACCTCAGCTACATTCATATGCCAAGAGTCTTAATGTTTTGGTCATCTTTCTACAGAGCACAGAAGAATAGGTGTAGTCCCATTTTAGGCTTAAGAAGTCTATACCTCAGTGCTACTCTGAGTGGATCCACCTTCTCTGTTCTGCGTCTGAGGTATGAAGCTCTGGACATCTGTGTTGTTGCAGCACTGATGCTCTCATGATGTGTTTGTCTCTCTGTAGAGGCACTTCCTTGCATTGCCTCCATAAGGAGGGCCATGTTAGTTCAAAGTCTGCTTACTGCTCTTTTGGGCAAGCTCTTTAGACCTGTCATTCATATATCATTTATTTGCTGACCTCACCCTGTCCCTCAAAAAAACCCCAAAAACCAACCTCCTAAAAAAAGCTCAGAATTTCCGCAAGATGGCAAGTCATCATTTCACTAACAAAGATGCTCCTGAGTGTGTATCTCCTACGTGCATTAAGCTGATGGCATATTGAGAAGAGATGCTGACCTTGGACATGACTTTCTTGTGCCACCAGGCTTCTTTCTGCTAAATGCCTAATACGCAGGACCAAAGGAACCTCTGCTAAGTCCTGAGTGGTTCTCCCCTGCATCCATGTTGGTGACATGTTTGCTAGCTCAGCTGGTAATATGTTATCTGTGGGGTGCAGAAGTAGAATACAGGGAGCCCTTTTGAAGCTGCAGTAGGACAGAAAGCTTTAGCTTAAAGATGGGTTTTAACCAAAAGCTGTCAAGGAGACCAGATATGTGAGGAGATAGATTTTTGGCATAAAGAATAAACATCCCCTGATAAAAATGTTAGCTCAAGTTGTTGTTTATTCACAGTTTATCTCCAAAATATAACAGTTTTGCTTCTGTGGTAAGATACCTTTACTGGGAAACCTCATCTCTTCATGGCTGTATTCTGGTACTGTACCATGGCTTGTCTTCCTTTTGTAATTGAACGTTTTGAGCCTAGTCCTGAACACATCAGATGAAATTTCATTGGCTTAGATTAACTCTTTGTCTAAGGAGATCAAGACTAGGCTGTGTATTAAATACATTTAATCTGCATTCTAGATCCATACTACACAAAAATAGTCCATTGTTACAGCTCCTCTGAGTGTCGGCGCTGTGAAGGCGTAACAGGAATTATACACAGGCTGAATGAAACCCGTACTGGGCAGCCACAGTACAGAATGTGTATTATTTTTAGCATTCATTCACATCATAACAGATGTAACAGAGCAGTCAGTAGGAATTATAGCAGGCTTTGGAAATCTATTGCTTACATTAAAACATGTTAAATCAGAGAATGTCCACAGACCAATTCAGCTTTTGCTGGTAACAGAAATTGCCTCTCACTTTAATTTTCAAATCTATCCTTGGTTTCTCTAGTGTCCCTAATATAATGACATTAAAAATAAATTGCTTATGTACATTGCTTGTGTACATTGCTTTTTCTTTTTTCCATGTGTTTGCCCTGGGCTGGGAAGATTTTGACCACGAGTTCATTCCAGTCTTCTAATGGATGCCAGGGAAAGGGGCGGTCTCACGGCTAAAACACAACTGGACAGTCAGAGGCCTTATACTGGCCAGGCTCTGGCACAGATCTGGGGCTCAATTCCTGCAACACAAAAAAAAAAAGAGGAGAAGGAGTCTTGTCAGTGTTAAACATGTTTTCAGATCCTCTGTGCAATACAGAGGTTATTTTCTTTTGGAAATCTTTCAGAAAAGAGCAGACACAGTAAGGAGGCTTCCTGTATTTTCGGAAGTTGATTCAAAATTTTCCCAGGCACTTCAAACACTTTTGTAACTGGCAGCTAGGAAGGGATGCTTTTTCCATTGGATTTCTATCATAATAAGGTTGTGCTTTAAATATACATGTATTGTTTAGGACGGAACTTTAGGTATTTTCCAAGGTGAGATGTTTTCCTTTCTGACTCTAGAAGAAGCTACTGAAAAGGGAGGGGTGGAGGACAGGAAATCAAAGTGTCTTTTATCCTTGGGATTAGTTTCTTTTCAAACGTTATGCAGTGATTTGACTTTCAATTTATTTCATCCAACATGGCTTGTTCATCAGAGGTGGTTCTGCATTGGGGCAACCAGTGCACTGTTCCACTCAGATAATTGAGATAATTAAATCACAGTGAGATAATTTTATCTTCATTTTAATTCTGTGCATCACTCAGAGATCTTAATTTAACAACACATGCAGATGAACGATTTCTGACTGGAGATATCTGTGGTGATGTAAGGAATAGAAACCATTTTGGGATTTAGTCTTCATTTGCTTGTGTAACGCAGATGTTCTGCTGAAAGTTGGCAATAGCAAAGCTGATGCTCAGGAGCACCATGCCCCAGACTTGTAAGTCCCTCAATGATCTGAACTGAAGTCAAACTCTCTTAGCTCAGGAATGTATTTGACTCTGTCACAGCTGGTTGTGCCACAGGAGGGTGACAGAGTTGGTTGGTGCAGTTGGGTTGATGCAAGCAACTGGTTTTTGTATTTTGAAGTTATATGAATGTATTTTTCTTCTGTGCATGTGACCTTTTGTAGTATTTAGATATACTATCATGTTCTCAAAGGGTGAAAGAAAAGTGGAGAACAGAAATGGGGGTGTTCAGACAGTGACACATCAGCATCTTTAGACGTCTTACAATTTCATCTATAAATTAATTATAAGAGTGGCAATTTTATGCACGAGTGCAAATCTTATGCAACAGAATGTATTTTGTCATTAACTGAATGGACAATTTTGTCACTATGAGCAATTATTGCTAAAAATAAATAAATCCATTTTGTAACTAAATGCATTTATTTAGAAACAAGGGATGTCTGTCTGATTGGGAGGGAGTGGGTGTTTTGAGAAAGAGGTGGCTTGTGAGTCAGAACTCCTTAGATCTATTCTTGGTTCTGCTTCTGATTCATTACTGGTTGGATCCCAAATCGGTGGAAATTGGGCCAAGCTTTCTGTGACCTAAACTGAATTACATCAAAGTAAAAGTCATGTTTTAGGCAAAGAGTTTCTTAACCTGTCTTTCTTACTAAAACACAAGAATTCTGATGTGATAAATACAATGTATTACTTCTCCAGTCCCTTTCCTTCGAATGCCTGATGCTGGGCATACTGTTTCCCTTCTATAGTTGGTCAGTTTTATTTCCTATTACTCAGTGAACACAAATTTTTCTAAAATCTGTGACTCTAAATATACCATGAGTAGCAACACATACTTATAGATATAGTATGCCCAGAGCTACTTTTGTTTTTTAATTTTGAGGGAGAAACTCTGAAGCTGATGATGACCATTTTTGTATTAAAATTCTGATTACATTTTTGTTAAAAGTAGAAGAAAGAATTAACTTTTTTTATAGTTAAGAGGATTTTTGGACAACTAAAAGATTCCATGGGTAGTGAATGAAAGTAGTAATTCTGTGTACTCATGCAGTTTCTGACCCGCTTTGACTGTGGACATGTTCACGACCTTTCATTTAGGAGCACAGAAAACAGAAGAGCTTCCCCAGGTTATCAAATCCAGTCCCCAGTGTTCACTGGAAACCATACAATTAAATAACAGATAAGAAAGATCCAGAGCTTATTATTACAGTCTCTAATATGCTTTCCATACCAAACTTCTGACCAGTAGTGAAAATCCAAAGCCAAAACTACACTGTGTTACATCAAAAGAACAAGAAGAACAACAAAATAAAGTGATGCTAATGTCTTAGTTCCTTGCAATAGGAGAGAATAAAGCTTTCAGATAAGGCACTGATTTGGCAAATTTACCTGTTTGGATGCTCTGCCCAGAGATGTGGGAAGATGTAAGATAACTACAGGGGTATCCTATTTTCAGAAAGCACCAAAAGCCTGCCTTCCAGCAGCAAAGCGGCATTGAACATTTACTTTTCTTTCTTGAAAATAACTCCAGTGGGTGGGGGAGGGTAATTTAATGTGGTATACATCCCATTATTGCAAATGGGATTTTGTGTGGGTGTGTGTATTTCAGTTTAGACTCAACAATATGGAAGCAATTCTCAAAGGGCACCATGTTCTTGTTGCATGTATAGTATAATGCTACTAAACATTAGAATAACTGAATCAATAGAATGTATAAATAGATATCTCCCTCACCCATCTGCACAGCTACAATGTGTTTAATGTATTAATTAAAACTTTCAGCGAAAAGAAAAATGAAGCTTCAACACTAATCTGAAAACATTCTTTTTTAACATGTCAGGAGTGTACTGTACAGAACAGCTTCCTTAACAACTTAATAAGTAAGTGAGAAATGTTGCAGCAGGTAGTGGATCTTCAGTGATAACAGCTCTTGAAATGATTGATTTAAAAAAATCAAACTTATTTTAAATCTGTTAACTTGTGAAGAGTTAGTTGTTGCTGAGTAAAGGGGAAGGATCTGGTACCTGCTCTAGGTTAAGGGAGAGAGAGAAAGGTTAGAAGTCCTACTTCTAGCTCTGACACGAAATCAGACATCTGTTCTCCCAGCAAGGAAATTTCCATATAGCAATAGGGACTACACGTGTAAATATTTCCTATGTCCATGTGACCACACATTTCATAAGGTGCATTTGAGCTACATTTAATTAAAGCAAGAGTAGTCTAAATGTATTTTTTTTAAAACTGCATTTCCCATGAAATGCTATGCAGTGGGCAAAATTCTCCTTCCCACCAGTGTGAAAACGAGGACGCTTCTCTGATGCTGTTGTTATTGATGTAACTAAGCACAATCTGTCTTGGCATAGATCTGCAAAACTATTTACTCTTGCATCAGAACATACTTTCTGTCCTGTAGGAGTTAGCACTCAGAGATGATACCTTGTACCAGCAGCATTGTCTGCCATGAAATAAACTCCTTATTTCATATGTCTACAACTCCTTGGAAAACTAACACACAGCATCCAAATACATTACTAGCTTTTGAGACTTTTCTGCATGGCTGTGGAGGTCTAGCAACCCTACATCTCCTATCTGGCAAGCTTTTTTCTCAATAGATTTTATAAGAAGTGACTGCTTCCCATTTCTGGAACTGAACTCCAGTGAGAACCTCAAATGAGGATGGAACAAGTAATAAATGGTATACCATACTATTGTAACAGGTAGTGCAAAACATACGAGGTGTCAGGTAACCCTAATGTTATTAGGGCATGGACTGGACAGCTTTACATTCCATGAGGAAGGGGAATGCCAGGGTGAATAAGGATGAGGTGCTTCTACTGCTGTGGTGCACAGAAGGTTATGCCCAGGTTGTGGTCAGCCTGGACCACAGAATGATGGTCCCTTGTGAGACAATCATTTGAAAGGTCCTCCATATATTGTAGTGAGATCACATTACTGACAAGTGGGGGACCAACTGAGGACAGAGGTAGAGAGAGAAACCTCACACTCTGAAATCCCACTGCATCATTCTTGCCCTATAGACTACCATGGTTTCATATTATTGTACTATTTTTTTAATTTTTTTTTTTAATTTCACCATGCAATACTCTAATGGTACTGTGCATCACAACTGAGACCTCTAGTCTGAGGTGGTAATTGTCTGGACAGTTCGTGCCTCTTGTCCTGGGTTGTGATAGCAACAAGTTAAAGCTTAACGTCTCTCATTGGGGATAGTCAGGCCTGGCAGATAATACATAGAGAAACTGTTTGTACTTCCCTTCAATGTGGAAGCTTTATGAAAAATCAGAAACTCTCATAAACAAAACCTCTAAGCATAAGGAACTCAGTTGTCTGGGTGTTTTTGAACAACCATCCACATTTTCTTCAAACACAAGGGCTATGAACTTCTTCAAAAAATAATGAGCTACGGTTCTCCTGTAACTAAATAACTTGAGGAGATGGGGATTTTTGAGGATCTCTAAACAACATGAGACTGCAATCAGTACAAAAGATGAGGCAATTTGGGTACTGTATAGGCTAACAAGGTTTGATCTACTCCTGCTGTTGATACATTGCCATTAACTTTAGTAAGACTGTGCTCAGCACTAGTAGACATTAAAGTAGTGGTTTACAACAAATAACTATGAATTTTCATATTCACCAACAGGCTGTAAAGGGAATGATCCGAAATCCATGCAAACAAGAAGCAGAACATTGTATTTAAACTATTTCTGTGGTACTCCTATCAACCTTTTAGTAAATTATCCAGCTAACTGCATTTCCCTCAACAGTAAACTTTGAAAATTATTTATGTTGTGTATTAAATATATGCCTGGTTATATTTCTTCTTTCCTCATATGATTTATGTTATTTTAGCCCGGTATTTTTTTAGTTACCGAAATATTTCTGAGTTTTGTCCATAGAACTCTTTAACAAACTTTTGTTATAGCTAACAACATTTCTTTGCCACAACACATTAAAGATTCAGGCTAAACCTTAAGCTGGTGTAAGCTGATCTGGCTTCCAGTGAAGTCAATCCTTTAACTTTGTGAAGACTTTCAGTCATAGCCAAGAGAAGAATAAGAAAGTCAATGTAGCTCTTTTACTCGTCTTATTGATCAGACCTGTAATTGCACCAGGAAACGGAATGTTTTAAAAATTCTTTTATCTGGGCTCGAACAGCTTATGAAGAATGTATTTATGGCTATACTATATTTTATAGAGCGAGTTTGTGTGTATGGTTCATGGGAGAGTGTGGAGATAAGCAAAAACATTCATTTTTAAAGGGTACTTTAATTGAAACTAAGCAAACCGAAGTGGAAAATTATTTATCCAAACAAACTTTGTATCCTATAAAGATGTGGATACATAAAGCACGCAAGCCCATTGCTTATTAGATTATTTCAGGCCTTCACAAGCTGTTTGCTTACTCCAATAGCAACTTGTTGATAATAGGAAGCCTTTTGTGAGAAACGGCCCGAAAAACAATGGAAAGCGTCAGATTTAGTAAAGTGTCTAAGGAAAGTCTTAAAATGACACCCACGCTATGAAGGGAAGACCAAATTTGCTTTTTCTGAAGGGAATTTGTGTTTGTCAGGAAGGGCTCCTGGCGGCTTTGTTTCCAGGCCTTGATGTGTGACCAGGAGCCTCCAGGCCTCCTGTCACCCCTGGCCTTGTTCTGCCACCGCGCTGCCCACCCATACCGACACCGCAGGGGGAAGGGTTTCAGAGGAGCCAGAATCAAAAGCGAAGGGAGGAAAAAAAGTGCTTTTCAGGGTCTGATGTGTGGGAATCAAATGAGAGGCCTAGCTCAAATCCGGTCGCCAGGCAACCATAGTGATATGCTGAGGGAATATCATTAAAGTTGGAAACTAAGCAGTCGCTCTGAATTAGCAAACCTGACCGCCGTGTGGATGATGCGCCAAACCCACCTCAGCCCCCGAGCTCCGTTTCTGCACGTAGAGGGTGGAAAAAAGCAGCTGATTTGTGGAGTTTTTCATAGAAAAGACAATGGCTGTCCAGACATGGAGTTGGTGGTGAAATATGGTAACTGCCAGGCTTGCAGCTGGCCCTCTGACACAAGATTAATAAGTTGCCGTTTCCTAGCCGACCACAACCTAGTGGGAACTATCCAGCATTTTTCCATGAATTGTGGGTAACAGCCTTCCCGCAAGCTGGCCTACTTTACTGCTCTGCTTTCTGCAGATCACCGAAAGTGCAGTAAACATCTGTGGCTGCAATGAGGTCAGTGGAGATGGTGTCCGGCAGCCGCCACCTGAGCTGGTCTAAGCCTGTCCCTACACACACAAAACCCAGGGCCGGGTTTCCACCACAGCGCCGAGTGGAGGCAGCTGTGGCCGTGGGTTAAGCACTTCGGAAAGTTTTGCCGCAACTTGAGCAGGGAGGGGCCGGCGGGGGACAGGGTTCGGAAATGACAATGTGACAAGAGCACAGGAGCGAACCTATTGAATTAGATTTAGGCTGCGTTGAATATTATCATTGACACGAACAAGCAAAGCTTATCTGCTCTTTCCTTCTTGAAAGGTTGAATGAAATTGAATTGCCAACCTCTGTATTTTACCACCATTTGGCTGAAATGGCTCAGAGGCATACATGATTGCTTAAAAGGAAGCCAGGTTGAGTCAAACTGAAAAGCATATGTATGCGTTTCTGACAGCAACATCTCAAACACAGTGTGACACAGCATAACATTTAGAGGTAATTTGATTACAGGCACTGTATAATGCAAATCAGACTTTCCCAAACATGTTAATTTTTTATCACAATTGCTTCCCAACACAGTCAAGTATGGTTTATTTTAAGGTACCTTCAAGCTATATTTTCTACTATACTAAATCATTGTATTATAATTGCTTGCATTTCCCTATGAATTATAAAGAACTAAAAGATCAGTGAATCCCCTGGCTTCTGTCTTTCTAGGTTTAATTTTAAATGACAACATGATGAAAATCTTTCTTTATAATACATAGACATTAAAAGAGAATTGTTTGAATGTTTCTTGGGCATAGAAACAATACAAGTTGTAGCTCAAATTCATAGATTATTCTGAGTAGGAAAAAAGTGAATGCATTTATAAATGTCTTTAAGCTTCTCTATAGTCGATTTATTCACTTAGGGCCACATGCAGCTGATTTGCAATTAATTTTAGATATTAATTTTGTTGGTTTGTAGGTAGGACCTGCCAGAGTAACTCTGAATGTAAAAGTGCAAGATCTGTGTTTTCTATTTCTGGATTTTCTTCTGTCCTTCTGTGCAACACTGGTGAAACAGGTTCCTTCTTTTTTGTCTCAGTTTACCCAGTTCTACACAGTACATTCAGATTCATAAATGAAAAAGAGCACAAAGAAGATAAATTTGAATGACAATGTCAGCCTGGGGAGAATATTCTTAAATTTTGAGCTTCTGTTTTTAGAAATTGCTTTGTGGAGCAATATTATTCTGATGATTCAGAGCTAATGAAACTTTAAGTGGTGACACAGTCCTGCTGGTAGGATCTATCTCCCAAGCTGGAGCACAGCATAGCCCCTCATATCCAATGTCTGTCAGATACCAACCAAAAGACTCTGCATTGGCAGGTGGTTGTTATCAATGTGCTATATAATTGGCACTGGAAATCAGTCTGATTTGAGTCTTACTTGTTGGAATAGGAGAAGCTGATGAGAAGTGGAGACATGGTCTGACACGGTTAGCTGAAGTTTGATCAACCCAGTGAGTTGCAAACCCAGAGCTGAAGTGAAGCAGAGCTGAGCGCAACCCAGAAGCCCAAATGATGAGAACCCCAGGTGAGAGCACAGTCTGAATATGCAGTCATTTGCCTTTGCTAAAAAGGCTAAGTTTGGGGGAAAAGTGGTGTCTTGTCTCACATCTGATCTATAGCTGGAAAAATGTTCTAGCATCAACCAGCCGTGATTATTCCTTTCCAGTATATGTGCCAAGGACTCCTTTTTATCACGTGTAAGGAAATATCTCCTAGTCAGTATTAAAGAGGAACCCAAAACATAAACACAAGTGAAAGCTTATATGTGGTAAACATTTCCTGCACATTAAATGATTTACCACAATCTTACATGCATGCTTTTAGCTCCTGAAAAATGTGAAGTAATTCATGTTGGCTTAGCCCTCTGCTCGGAATGAAAGAGAGGAATTAGCTAATTCCAGTTACCTGAGCTGCAAGCTTAGAGCACATGCACAGACAGTTACCATGAATCAGAGGTCATGCAATAACCTCTTTGTATGTGAAAATCCCAAGTTTATATGAGCCAATCCCACTCAGTCATAATGAGAGAGGACAAGTTGCCTTCGGCTCTGCAGCCACAGAAACATTAGTGCTGTTTGCTGCTTCTGCATCTTTTTGGGTCAGCGTAGCTTTTGCTTTTTCTCTAGTTGTTCATATCATATAATCTCCAGCACTTTCAGAACACACACATTTCTCTTGTGAGATTTTCCTGGCCTGGAGTGAGGAGAGAAGCTTAACAACATGGGTCCCTTTTATTTATAAGAGCATTCCTCTCATGATCTCTGCCTGTCACAGACGTGAGGATTAAATATGGCTCTGTTTCTTGTACATATTTCTCTCATATCCAGGCGATTCTGGACCCTGTAGATACAGAAAACAGGTTGGTTTTCCAACAGCCTGAATATTGTAGCCTTTCATTCACTAATATCTGTCACATCTTTATGGCTACAAAAATATATTTGCGACTACCAGGTTTTAGGCATCTTAATGGTGAAAGCAAGTAAAGTAACATTAATTTACAGCTATAGTAAGAGTACTTTGTATTTACAGTTCTGTGCATCTACTTTTGAATAACAAATAAATATGTTTTCCTGAACTGGTTTAGCATCACACCTCTCCCACTCGAAGCCGCTTTGTTTCATTCTAGTGGATCTCCTTATCCTCACCACTCCTTGACATAGTTGGAGTTACTACAGCAAAGACATTGCAGTGTTTTCCACTGGCTACTTTGCAGCTTTTCTGGTGTCACTGATTGCTACAGTCAGCTGGTCTCGTTCTCTTTCTGCAAGGAAGGTGTGATCTGACTGACTGTGGGCCACTGAAAGAAGCGGCTTCCCTCAAATTGGGCTAAGAAAAAAATGGCCTCTCTTCCCTCCCAGCACCAGCCCTTCAGGTGTGAGGGCAGAACTGGCTGTGCAAAAGAAGCAGCAGCTTGCCACATTTATGGGATTTCCAATTAGTACAGCGTTACCTCAAACCCATTTCCTGGCCACACGGCAGGGACTTGCTGCTCGGTTTTAAAAATCAACGACCAGTTTGCACATGTGCCCGTCTGCCTTGCTGTATGGCAGAAGGAGAGGAGAAGGTGAGGCACAGAGAGCTCAGTGATTCTCGATGTTAATGAGAAGCTGATGTGATCTCGCGTGAGCATTCTTCAATAAGTGATGAATGGGACATGTAAGCACAGGAGCACATCTTCTTGTTACCTGTGTGTACCTTTTTGGTATCAGATGTCAGCATTACTACTCCTTCCATTGTAACCTGGGACTGTGATTGTGAACTGAATGTTCTTTATCTACTTAACAGTCTTATATGATTGAGTATCTAGAAAAGTAGAGTAGCCTGGTCAAGAAACATCAGTCTCTCATAATCCTGAACCAATGGAATTCATCTGGAGGTTTGAATTTATATTGCATTTCTGTTTCATATAAAGGATCATAGGAGTGCTTTGGGTGCTGTTCCGAATCTGCAGAAGGGGTAGGCAGAGAGTGCCAGTTTAGGTACTGTACAGAATGGTGTGCACAGAGTACAGTGGTCAGGTGCTTTCTAGGAGAAAGTAGGCACCCATTGGTTTTTGTTAATTCTGAGGGTTTCCTGTGTACAGTATAGGAAATTATTTGCAGAGTGGCTAAAGTCTCCTGCCTCTACTAATATTTCCACAGAGTTTTCCGTGGCATCAGAGCCCACAGCTACCTAATCTGGAGCTGGAAAATTTTCCAGATGATCTTTGTCCCTTTGAAGTATTTTGTTCAGATTTTCAAGTGCTACATAAAATTTAACTGATTAGCAAATAAATAAAAAAAACCCAAGCAACCTATACCGAAGGAAATATATCTGTGTATGTGTTATCAGTACCCCAAGCCCAAGTTCTTTGTCAGAAGTGTGCTCACTTTGCAAAGGTAACTTTCAAGACAAAGAGGGCGGGTATTAGGCAAAAGACAGCTGTTAAATTGGCTGATTGATTTTTATATAGGCAGCACATTTTTAATAATAAGTTTAACACCCCCCTCCCTCCAGATCAAATATATGACAAGAATGTAGTACTGCAGAAGACCTATTCTGGGTTTCATGAGCAGTTTATTGGACACCTAGTTAAGAGGAATTACTTCATGATCAGCTTGCCATTTTTCTACTGCAAATGTTTCAGTAAAAGGCAAATTCCCTGTGCCCGTGGTTTTTTTGGCCACCATTGTAGTATGCCTTGGGCCAGTTAGTTTGCTCTGTAAGGAGACGTGATTTAACTCTTGTGGTTCGTTTTCTTGTTGGCTGGTGGCAAAGGGCCAAATACTAACAACCATAATGACCGAGCAGCTGGGTCTGCATGCATGACATCTTAAAAATTACTTACATATTGGCCCCTTCATTGCAGTATGTTTATCTCCTCCTATTTGACTGGCGTGGTGACAGAAGCACGATTAGCATCCTCAGGAAATAGCCAGGGCTGAGATTTTCTTCTTTGCAGGAGAAAATATTTTATTTTAATGCTGCTAAGTAGGGCAACTGAGGAAGTAAACTTCCTCTCTAATTCATAAATACCTGAGCACCTTTTTAAATTATAACTATGAAAGTTTGAAATAATTTCTTCTGATGATTGCTCTCATCTATGATTTTCCTTTAAGAAATGGTAGACTTCTCTAACTCTTCTATGTCCTTGACAAGCTGGGACTAAATTCTGCCAGTTGGATTCCTGTAGACTGTTATCAAGGAGAAGGAAGACAAATTTGGTTTTGAGGTAGAGTTTAGCCATCCTAAAATCAGTAATGAACAGCAAAGAGTACTGTTTACTAACATGAAAATCAAAAATGTTGTATGCAATAATACTGGAAGTTTGTGTTGGTAGAAATGGAGTGAAACTTGGTGGAGTGAGATTACTTGTGTAAAACTAACAAATGTAATCAGGTAGTCTGCACAACTTTCTACATGCAAGAAAAGAAATCCTTTATGTTTCATTTTATTTTAGGCAAGCAAGTGGTTTTGCTGTCAGCGCCACTTGTAACAGTATAATGAAACGGAATCATTTTAAACAAACCCTCAAATACTCTTTGCTTTGTGGTAGGATTATGCAACTGAGAGAGAATAGTAACTTCTTAACAAAAAAGAAGCAATATGTGACATTTTGTCTGTCAGCACTGGTGAAGTGGAATACACAAGCTTATTTAAAATTATTATTGAGTTTTACTTCACATAATGATATAATAATAAAGGAAAAAGAAATGGCTTGGAATATAATGAACCCAAGTCATACACAGCAAGGGCTATTATAGAATCAGTAAGGAAAAATGTATGTAAGCAGCCTGTGATGAATAATACCTCTTGATGTGGGGATTCCTATAAATTATCCTTGATATTGTGGAAGTGGACACTGAGGAGTAATCCCACCAAGACTGGTAAGCATGTGAAATTACTCATGTGTAAATTCGAAAGGATCAGGCCCTGTATGGAGATGTGTAGTCTTTTTCCAGTAGTGAAGGATTAATATAGCTAAATTTAAGCAGCATGGAGGAATTTTAAAAAAACACTCAGTGTTAGCACTTCTGCTGACCTAAATGAGAGAAGAGCTTGGACAGCATTGAAGACTTCAGAAAATCCTAACAGTTTCTGTGTACATGTTCTCAAATCCTTAACTGCATGCTAAATCAGCCTTTCCAATTTTAAAAATGATTAATGACTCACTTAACAGACCAGATTGAAAACCCTTCGAAATCTGTGAAGAGAATCCTGATGATTTCAGAAAGCTTTGGATCAGTTTCAGAATTAATTTTGGTTTGAAAGAACTTGGATGCTTTGTACAAAAATAATTGGGGAAAGGAGCATTAGAACTGGATGTGTTGATTGGTACCAGTTATACTTTTTACCTTTGGGGCATTCAGAGTTGCGTTCATATTACTTTGAAATTTCAAAACACAGTAGTGATTTTTCTGAGATATAGGTACAGATTAGAGTCAGCATTTTTTTAGCCCATACAGTCCTATAATTTATTTTGCTACTGCTAACACTATTGAGGGACACACAATCTTAGAGACGCATTTGTTCAGGTAGATATTATTGATGCTGAACCAGAAGTTAGCTTTAGGAAATGTATTTTGTGGGTCGCTGTGTTTTAATTCAGTGCAACACATCCAGCTATAACTTGATTTATTTTCCTGCCTCTTTTGGATTTTATTATGCTCGATTGCAACAGGGGCGGGAGGAGAAGACATGATGCAAAAAGCACTTCCTTGAAGTGTGCAGTAAGGTGTTGTGCAGCAATCACACACTCTGCCTTCTGACTCCCAGCCTTGCCCTCGGCCTCATGGGATGCTTCCAAAATAATACAAACGAATCTGTTGTTACTCTTGGTTTTGCTACCTGTGAAATTTGATATTGAGCTGGAAAGGATCCAGTTTCACCTAATCCAATAGGGAAACTGTGATGCTACTTAGTGAACTTTGTAAAACGCTGTGGATAGAACCAGGGACGGCCAAAACCTCTCCCTTCTTCAATCTCTACAGATGAAGAACCGGCTTCTGTAGCAGTGCCTTGTAAAAGTCTCGGTGCCTCCTTGGCTCACACACTAAGGACAGATGCTTAATATTGACTGGAGGCATTTGTTTGTATTGGAATTACATTGTTGTGTGTTAATGCGACTTCTCCAAAAGAGAGATATTTCCCTCCTTGTGTTGTGTTTAAATATTTTCCAGTTAGTAATCTCATAATACTCTTGAAAAAAGGCAATCATTTCATAGCAGAATAGACGCAACCTGGAGATACCATGTCTTGCACGAGAACTGGTTCTTCATTAGTGCCGCAGTGGAATTCAGTATTGCTAACAAAGCAGAATGTGCCCACGATATTACTGCAGTGTGGTCGGCCACTCGATGAGGGAATAATTCATAGGCATGCACTAACAAGGCTTTGACTGAGCTTTGCTCACCCTTTTAAAGGAAGACAGAACTGTTGTTTTGGGGTTCGGTCCTGGCCCTTCAGAAGGCATGAGGATTATATTGTCTCTTTGAGGTGTATAACAATGAGAGCGCTGCCTCTTCCTGACAGGCCCTGTGCTATGCCTCTGTTAGAAAACAGAGCTCAGAGGTCTACCAAAAAGCCCACTGTGCCTGGAAATATCAGACAATGAAAAACTGAATTAATAGAATCTGACACAGTTTTACTGTAGCAGCATGTTTTTCCTTGCTTAAATATATTTTTCCTTCTCTCATCAACAGATTACTTGGTGCTCTTTTCAGAAACAGAAAAGTTGCAAAAACAAAACAAAAGCACTAAAGATATTGGGTTAAGGTTTTTTTTCCCTTTAATTCTATCTTTAAAAAAAAGATACCACACGAAACAGACAGTCTGAAGCGCTGCTGGCAGAGTTAAGAAAGTGGTTCTCTGACAAAAGAAGCCAGGTTGTCTTTGACTATCCATTTGAACATGCAGACCTGCTTGCAAGCCTGAACTAGAATTCTTGTCCAAATTTTGGGAGTGTTTGGATTCTGCTTTTTGGGTTGATCTTGTGTTGACGCATGAATTAGTAACTAAATTTGTACCTACATCTGTCTTTCCACACAAAACGCTTCTGTTGCTTGAAGCTAGAGCTTTGACCTTGGATTGCAAAGTATCTCACTTGTGCATAACAGATAGTGGTTGGGTTTCTCATTCCAGAAAATTATTTGGCTGAATGCTCAGTTGCTGGGCTTGAGAGCTCCATTTTGAGATGCAGGCCTAGGCAAAGGGAATTTAGTAGGTTTTCAGTGCCCAGCCAGTACTGTCTCAGGTGAAACTCTAAATCCTCTGACATGCAGTGATGTTTTGTTGTTGGCTTCAGTCTTGCTAGGTTTTTCCTTGTCTTATATTTTTGTGCTGCCCAAACAGCTGCTTACCTGGAAAGGGAGGAGGCAAAGGCTCCCTTTCATGTTCTGGATTCTGTGCATTTCTTAGGCGTGTCCGCAGCCTGGATTAAGCGAGCTATGAACTGTGGTACGACACAGAATGTCTGTGGCACCATTTATGGAGGATCTTTCCTCAGACCTCCTCCTTTCCATCTCCAGCATCCCCCTGCAGAGTCTGGAAGCCAAGCAACATCCACCAGTTGGACAAGACAGGGAACCCTGTAGCAATAGCAGTTGTAGAGCAATTATGGTAAGCCTTTAACTAGCTACAGAGTGAACATTTTACATTCCTAAATCTGCCATAATGCAAAATAATCTGTTTAGATTAGGAAAGACATTGCATTCTGCTCACTCATTCCTTCCCAGGCTTGTCTGCACAGGGCTAGGTTTCCATAACCCGTAACAGGAAAATATTCAATTGCCAAAACCTTGGGACTTGACTTCTTTTTTAAATATTACCCCAGCTGCCCTTTCTTCATCACCGAAGGGTCTGTTGTTACTCCTATAATGAAGAGTTCTGCTGAGATATTATGGAGCTTGGTGGTCATCCCATGGGCCGCAGGATTCCCTCTCACCTGCTTGATTCTTCCCAATGAACACATCTGGCCTGGAAGCTGTTTTCCTCAGCAGCACTTGATAGAGTTCAGACATTCTGACCCTGCAGGCAACCCGCTAACCTTGCCATCTTGTCTATGGTTTATAAGCAACTTTTGTTGATGTCCATTGCTATCCGAAATAGGAAGCCTCCAAGTCAGAAACACCTCTGCTTTTCTGCCAGTCCTGTTTAAATGAGACCATTTTAGCAGACTACTGTTCCATCTGATGGATGCTGTAAGAAGGTCAGTTTTAATAATTTCAATAAACTGATTTTTAAATTAAATTTAGCAATAATGATTTACTAATGAAGTACTCGTGGAGTTCCAAACACTGTGCAGGGATTTAGTGGGGTTTATAATCATGGGCTTGCCTCTAAATGCAGTTATAAATGGCTGAATTCTTATCTGGTTAAAGGGAGTTGGATTGTCCCCTAAACGAGTTGCCAAGTTTCAAGAGCTTTCAGAAGTCAGATTTAGATCAGATGAAGGCTTGAGAAGCTGGATGTTTGGATGAACCACGTGGTTTCTAAAAAAATCAAACCACCTCACCATTTTTTTCCTGATAATTTTCTACCCTAAAAAATGAGTTGCTTGCTGTCATCTGTATGAAGCAGGGTAACAAATGCATGAGTAGCTTTACCTATGTGACTAGCTCCATTGAAGGGTTAAATTTTTGCTCATTGTTAAGTTCTCTGTATTCGATTTCCATCCCAGAGTCCAATCCCGGATTCCTGAGCAGCCAACTTTCCCCTGGAAGTCAGCAGAACATTTTCAGGTGCATAGCAATGGTCTAAAAAGCAGAGAGTTTCTTCAGAAAGAGGGCACCCACTATTTTCAAACTAAAACCTGGTTACCCTGTAAGTGACCTCTGTGCTCTCTCTCAATCAGAAGCATTGAAAGAAAACCTTAATTTGTATTTATCCCCTAACACTGAATGACACAAGCATTGCGTACTCATCAAAGAAAATACTTTAAAAATAGGTAGACAGGAAACATTTAAAATTTTTGCACCCTCCTTGCAGCAAAGCATATTTATTTTAATAAACACAGGTAATTAACACAGGTTGTTGCAAGTAGCATTTCTCTGGGAGAAAAGTGTAGTTCCCTTATATTTCTCTCCCTATTTTCCCCCTGCAATTCCCAGTTTCGGTCCTTCCCCTAACCTCATTTGGCCAGAGTGCCTGTGAGCAACACTGAGTACAAAGAAAGGAAGCAGCCCAAGTGTAAGTTTCCTTTGCCTTATGCCCCATATTATTCCTTATTTGTTGTGCTAATTCAGCAGTGTAATTCCCAAATACAGCCTCCTTGAATTGTTTGGATGAGAACTGCTAACTTGGTGCAGATTATTTCTAATGAGCTGTACAGCCCAAAGGATCAGACCTCTATGGTGTGAAGGCTTCACGTACTAACTGTTTAATAATGCTATTGAAGTCACACAATTATTAAAAAAAATAATTTCTGCGATGTGATTAACATTTGTTTCTCAAGCCATAAAGCAGCCTGTGCAGTGTGCGCAAGTTAAACAACCAGGCCACTCTTGTTCTTTGTCCTTGGTGTCTTTTGGTGATGATGTGGTAGTGCCCTCTAGTGAAAAATCTCGACAAGTGTGTTATAAAACACAACGCAGGACTTTGTTCCAGTTTCTGACAATTCTTTCTTTTGGACTCTGTTTTGGCACAAAATTGATTTGTGTCTAAGTATTTCCAAAGCCAAGAGCTAGTGAAGGCATTACAGTCCATAAAATAATACCTGTATCCATGCTTCTCAGAATCAGTGGGTGTTTTTTCACATTTCAACTACTGTATTAACAAATGAGCTCTGGTTAAACATTTCAAAGAGGCTGAATTTCTGTTTTTGCTCTTCTGCATTACTTGTGCCAGCAGGGTTTTGCATGGCTGAAGCCTTACAAAGTCAGTAGTTGGAGGCTCCATCCAGTTCCCAGGGAAAGCGGTACCTAAACTCCCATTAGACTTCCACAGGAGCAAGATTGGGTTCACTGAATTAAAAAATTAAAGTCGTACAGAATTAAAAGATAAAGAGTCAGCCTGAAATGCTACCGAAACTTTTAGCTTCCTCTGCTCAGGAAAGAGGAGCATTCAGAAGTATTCAGAAAAGAAAAAAAAATGAAAAAAAATTATATTAGTTGTAGAAAATTTCAGAAAGTGCACAAAATACGTACACCTTTGTTGCTGTGAAAGAATATTTTCTCTCTGTGTCACACACATTTTATTGTCTCCTCGTGACCATAGCAGTAACATATTAGAATATGACCAAACTGGTGACCCACTGTGTTCAGATATATGCTTGCTTTTTGGCACTTTTCTGTAGCAAAGAAATCAGTGAACTGTAGTTTACCTACAAGGTACAGGGTTTTTCGTGCATGCAGTAGTACACGCTATTAATACGGCATATTTTTCCATGTATGCTGTGACAAGAGTAGATCTACTGTTGTGAATCCTGTAGTTTGTGGTCAGAGTACTCCTGCTGTTACTGTTACTTATATTGAAATAGTACTACTGATATTGAAATAGCCTTACTCAGAGCCAGAGGTGCTTGGTGCTATACAAATATGAAATAAAACCCCAAAGACTATAAAGTCAGTCTTTCTTCTGAATATTTTGTTTCATTTAAATATCAAACTTCCAGTGCCGTAAACAAACAAAAAGGCATCCTGTTAACTGACACATTAAAGAGGTCAGATCCTGTATTTCTTCTGTGATGGGGAGGAGGGCGATAGGGGAAGTGATGCTATTGACCTATATAAGTGCTATTCAAAGTGAGCAAAAGTTAGCCTAAGAAAAGCTGAAATGTTCTGCGTGATCCTCTTCACATGGAAAGGTCAGGAGGTGGGGAGAGAAAATCAGGAGAAAAAGATGTGATTAAAATGAGGTTTTATTTTTGTTTCAGGTTAGGGGAGTGGGAGCTGATTGAACATTTTAGACATGAGAGCGGAGTGAGAGACGTATCCCTCAGTGCCAGGGTTATCCATGTAACCCAAAGACCCTTTTTATTTAAAAAGCTGTTGCTTGTGATCTTTTCCAAAGAGGGAATCAATAAATGTCCACCAAAGTTGCTCTTTTGGTCAAAATGATAAATGAACATCGAAGTGCTATAAATTGGTAGCAACCAGCATAGCGATCCTGGAATTCAACAACAAAACCAATAAGAACACAGAAGCACTGATATCTTACTGGCTCTGCAGTTGCTGCTGACATTCTCAGAAATGACCCAAACATTTGGCATGGAATTAAAAAAAGTTAATTGTACTTAATTGCTTCCCTCCCCCCCCTCCTTCCCCCCCATTGGAACTACATTGAAAAACCTAAGTCCTCTTCAATTTGTACAGTCACCAACATCTGTGTTGCACAGCATCTAGAGCCATCACTGGTACCTGCCTGCACTGGAGGCTTCCTGCAACACAGGAGGTGGAAGCAGGCACCCATATCCTTCAGCACCCTCCCACACTCAGGGAATGCTGTTGAGGCTTGTACTCTGCTCTGAAGCTAGGAACCATCCTGGTGCTCCACAGGAGCCCAGAGGCTGTGCTACCACCAAAGCCAGCAAAGGCAGGGCAAGGCATGTCATTTTCCTGTGCACCACTACCTAGCATAGCAAATACAAACTGTGTTTCCTAGGGGTTGCAATACTTCAGCGAACTTCTGGTAAGAACATGCTGATTTTCATACTGAAGATGCAGACCCTAAAATTATATAAGTTGCTCATTAGTCTTTTACTCTTTCAACTTTTTAGAAAGCAATCTTTATTTCCAGCCAGGCTTTCATTTAAAATAAAATGAACCCTCTCATTCAAAACCTCACCTGTAACTTGATCCCAGTGGTAACTCTTACCTGCCATACTAGCCCTAGGCCCTTGTAGCACTTGACATCATCTTTTGGACAAGTTACAGAGCCTATTGAGGCAGTTGTTAGAAGCAGATTTACTCCGCAATGTGGGGCCAACCACAGAAGAAAATTAGTGCATTTATCTGTCAGCATTAGGCTAGATTATCAATCCAGTGCACTAGTCACAGGATCTGGTTTTTCTTTCTCTGGGGAAGTGAAATTGATATAGTGGTAGGCAGTAAAGGTGTCAATTAGAAACAGGACATTAGCATGAGAAAGTAGACAAATGGTTAGTTTTAGGCAACGGTCCTTTCCAAGTTTAAGTGTAGGCTTGAAAAGTAGGTTTTTCTTCCTCATAAAGAGGGTTTCTAAAAGAATGTGAAAACTGCTTCCTTCAAATCTGTTAGCTTTGTTTTGCCTTCAAAGAAAATGGTTGATTCTGCGAAAAAAATAAAAGGGGGAAAAGCCCCTCTCTCCCTCCTGCTTGAAAAATAAAAAATAAAAATACAATTGTGGTAGTGAATGTGAAGACTGCAAAGACCACAAAGTATTACCAATCTGTAAGGTTTGAAGGGGCAAGGTCCTATGTGACACTGCTCAAATAATTTGCAGTAAATTAATTACTATGAAAATTAACTTATTTTCCTGGTCAGACTTCGTCTGTGAGCAGATTGCAACTTTTCCAACTCACAGAATCACAGAATATTAGGAG
>NW_010202765.1:57215-60632 GCF_000695765.1 Mesitornis unicolor | reverse complement strand
TAATATAATATAATATAATCCTTAAACTGTTGTTTGAGCTGGTGGGCTGCAGAAGCGTTTTCACACTGTGCTTACGTATCCATTTTTCTTTATTCCCAGATCCAGGCCATGTATGACGTTTCCCAGTATGAGAATATTTTCCCTTTATGCACCATTCTGGAACAACTTCTTCAAAATGGGACAGAAGAAAGGAACGTTTCAAGCTCAGACTATGATGGAGAAGAGAAAGTCAGATTTCTGAAGAACCTCGATCAAATTATCCTTCACCTCTCAGATGAATTCCCTCTGTTTTCTTTTTATTTATGGAGAGTGAATGTTCTTTTGAACTCAGCTCAGATGCAAATTGAATAAAACAAGCAGCCTACTTTTTAACAGTGCATTTGTTGGGGGATTACATTGGAAAATTTTTGAGCCAGACAGGAAAATTGTCGTTATTGGAAAACATTTGCTTTAAACTACTATGGTTATACAGCAGTTTCAGAGATAATGCAATTTATTTCCAATTTTAAATATAGAAAAAATGTAATACTCCTGGTGCCGTTTTGAATAAATGCCGTTTCTCATAAAGGAAAACAGTATGTTGGTGTTTGCATACACAGTGAAAGTGGCAACAGAGAAAGTTGTTTTGGGTGATGTTTAAGATAAGCGCTATGAATTTTTAAGTCAAGACATAACGTGTGTGTAGAGCTTCCAAGTCAGGAAGCTGGTGCCTGTCTCCTAAGAGCTGTATGGCTCCTGTGTGCTTTAGGGGCAATGGCTGGCGGGCAGAAATAAAAATGTTTAGTTTTAAATCTGCTCAGTTATCACTACAAACTCTTATGGGACAGACTTAGTTTCTGATTTAATCAAATATATCATTACCTGGGCAAAATAATATCTGGTGCTCAGCTTTCCAACTTTATAATATTCATTGTGTAGTCCTTGACTCTACTTGGGTATACACAAGTGTAGGCACAGTAGGCCTAATTTACTCCAAGTTAACTAATTATTTCAAAGATTTAATCTGAATAAATTTTAACTCCTTTAATGATTACTTTAAACCTTTGTTAAAAACTCATGCCTATTGATAAAACCCCCTTTGTATATTTAGGCATTAAGGTAGAGGATCGGTTCTTCCACCTCCCTCCACTGCCCTGAAGGCACGAGTACAAAACCAGCAAGGAAAGAAGTACACAAAAGGAGCTGGTATCTAACTGATACAGCAAGTTTCATTCTCATTTTATAAAAGAGAATAATTCAAAAGTATTTTTTAAAGAAAAGATGCAAAACACAGGAGGATACTGGGATCTGTATGGTAGCAGTATGTGTATTATTTCAGGACTCCTGTTCTAAGAACAATTTCTACAGAAGATTGCACACCACTGCACATTTGCTGATCTGTTGGCAAAAAATACCTTTGTTATTAGTAAAGCAACCTGGGCACAGAGGAACATACATTTTCTTCTTTGAAGATACGGCATTTTCTCACTAGCAAGCTCTCCAGGCCACTGGAAGAGCACTGGATATTTTGGGAAACACGTGCATCACCTGCATCCTTGATGAGTTTTGAAGTAACTGCTGGCTTGAGACATGATTTTCAAAATCTTTTTCATAGCAGAGAGAAGGGGTTTTGTGTCCAGAGATGGAATAACTGCATGGCACTTGCACTCTGACAAAGGTTTTAAACTTGTTTATATGTAGATCACTACACGAACATGCATTTAGGTGTCTTAATGTGAGAACTAATTCCCACCTGTATGATATCTTGTCTGTCTTTAGAAGTGAGAAATCCTAGGTTTGAGTCCATGCTATTCAGACGATTTCTGCTCGTTTCCAATGGCTGTTAGAAGTACCTTGAGCAAACATCACTGTCTTTAGTTCTGAAATAAAAGAGGGTGACTGAGCCAGTCCCTGGCCATAGCTGTTACAGGTGAGGATTTGTGACTTGATGGGAAAAAACCATCCTGCTGCTTGGACTTTTAAGTCTTAAAGCCCTTACTAAATAAATAGATATGTCAGCATCCAGCTTTTACATATCTGGCCTCCAGAGAAGAATCAGAAATCCATAGAAAGTACTTATGGACTTTGCTGAGTGGAGACTATCAGATGTCTCAACAAAGTAATCTCAATGTGCCATGTGCTGAGCGTAATGTGTCGTAGACCTAAGGGATACAAAACACTGAAAAAATAACTTGGTCTGACCTGTCATCACTCCCTGGAGTGTTTCGCTTGAGTTATCCTTACAGTTTTAGATTAACGGTTCCAGGATATTTCATTTGTCTTGCTACTTCCTTTTTGTAAATACGTGTACTGTAGAATTTGGCAAAATGCTGATGTTCTGTAAATGCAAATTGTTCAGGCCTTTATATATATATATATATGTATATACACACACACACACGGTTGAATTATATATTTATATGGTTGAATTAGCAGTGCTTATTATATTGTAGCCTAATGGTGGTTTATGATTTTGTAACTTGTTACTTCGCCACAATTTTAACTTCCCAGGTGACTGTGTTTTGTACATGTCTCCATCTGTTTTATAAAGGATTTTATGGGAGAGTGTCTCTTTTTATGAGAGTAGAGAAATGATGAGACAAGGAAAATAAATTTTTATTCTAGTGCTGCTCCATTGACTGTTCTATTTGCTAAATAATTTTACATGCCTACTAATGACAGCAGTGGGTGGGATTTTTGAAGAGCGAGACAAAGAAAGCGTCAAGTTCCTCAGCTTTATCTGTGTCTGCCATCACTAACAGTTTCATCTGTTGTAAATCCTTCATCTGATTGAAAGCCACCTGTGAAATACCATGTCAGTCACTTTGAAAGTCATCAGTAATGTGATTAATTTTGCATTTCCAAAGGATCTAACTTTCAAAATTCAGAATTAACATCAGATTTCTATAAAATTATTTAATCTGAAATTCAGTTCAGCTTATCCTTTTTTAAAAGCCATAGATTTGGGGTGATTAATATATGTTCATATTTTATTGATCTAGACAAGGGAACTTAGTCTTCAGATCTCTTGCTGGTGTGGGAACAGAGAACTCAGTGACTGTTTCATCAAGCCAAGAAAATCTTACAGCTTCTGCTTTTTTGCCAGTTCCACAACCCAGGAGCACATCCGGCCTGCAGGGACCCGGGGACCAAAGTTTACTTCTCAGAGGTGGAAAGCCCTACTCGTAACTTGTTTTACACCACAGAATCACAGAACATCAGGAGTTGGAAGGAACCTTGAAATCTCACCCAGTCCAACCCCTGCCAGAGCAGGATCAACCAGACCAGGTCACACAGGAACACGGCCAGGCAGGTTTTGAATGTCTCCAGAGAAGGAGACTCCACAACCTCTCTGGGCAGCCTGGGCAATGCTCTGGCACCCTCACACTGAAGAAGTTTTTCCTCATGTTCAGGTTGAACCTCCTATGCTCCAGCTTG
>NW_010202765.1:336-57031 GCF_000695765.1 Mesitornis unicolor | reverse complement strand
GTGGCTCTGCACTGGACTCTTTCAAGCAGTTCCTGTCCTCCTTGAACTGAGGGGCCCAGAACTGGACACAATATTGCAGATGTGGTCTCACCAGGGCAGAGCAGAGGGGAAGGAGAACCTCTCTGGCCTACAACCACCCCTTCTGATACAGCCCAGGATGCCATCAAGAGAGAAGTAATTAAGAACTAGAGGCAGGTAATAATCAAAGACTACACTAACATTAACATCCTCCTCTGCTTCAGTTTAATAGTGAAAAAAGGACAAGTTTAAAAATATTCACAATGCTAAGGATAAAACCAGGAAAAGCAAAGGATGAAGTTTTAGAGATTTTCCTTCAGTGTTTCTTCTCTGAGCAGCTGCCCATACATTTCCCTTTAGAGCTCAGATAGGTTTTGCCCAGCCACATAATTGTAGCTTCTCTGGTTTGTGCTTTTTCTTCTATCACATGCCAGAAAGTGTCTTTTTCTCTTCTACAGTTCTTAATTGCCCTGATTTGAGTTTCTGCAACTTCATCCAGATGGTGTGCCTCACTTAGACCTTCTTTAAATCGCCTCTCCCGTATATAATTTGTTTCTCCCTCCTTAATTGTGTTTCCTTTTAATTTTCCCTTTTTTCTTGTAAGTAAATTTACTTAGTCTGCACCTGCTTCTTTAATTGAACAAGCAAAGTTAGTGTTCATCCTTACTCTAATTAAGCCATCCCTTCATAGTTTGCTCTAAACCTGCTGATTTCAAATTCATTAAGTTACACTAAAGAGGGGCTCCTCCTTCAGAAGAGCACTGTTTGTGTATTACCTGCTTGCCAGGCTTGAGTCCATGTTTGAGACAACTCTTTCAAATAATACTTGAGGAAACAGTCTCTGCCAGTCAGAAGAACCCTCCAGTGAACAGAAATAGTGCCCAGACAAGATCTTGGTTTGGGGTTGTTCAAATGTAGACTTTTGGATGCATTCAGCCAAGTTTGCACAGTCAGAGGAATACTATACAGTAAAAACTAGAAAACAACAGAAATTGAAAATCCTGTAAATGACTATTATGTACTGAAAGGAAACACTGAAAGCATAATGTATTATTGCAAGGGAAATGCAGAGCCTAATCTGCTTTCATGTAACATAAATGAGTTCTATTGATTTAGTGAAGCATTTACTTCATGTTTCTGCTAACACAAGTAAAAACTGTGTCAGCCTAATTTTCTACTCTCTTTTTAACATCCTGAATTAACAAGAAGGGTTTACATCTGCAAAAGGCTCTGAAAACATTTATACACTACTCCTTACCTGAGGAAGATACTGGGACATCTCTGACCTTCACTGTGTTCTCTGGAAAGCTGTTCCCTTTGGCCATTGCATATTTTGGGCTTTGTCTTTCGTACCAGAGATGAGGAAATATGCCTGAGCCAGAACAAAAGAAAGAAGGAAAGATTAATCTTATAGCATACTATCTTTCTTAGTGACTGACTCCTTTGAATCTTTCTTTTTGGGGGGACACAGGAGGAGAAGGAAAAGGATTAACTCTTTCCACAGAGGGACTATCAGGACCTGTTTCCAGACTCTGAGTGTTACAGGACATCAGGATGCCTCAGCGGTACCTCACCGGTACTCATTACTCACCTGGTAATGAGCACTGTCAAGATCAAGGTTCTCCAGGCCTTACAGATAATGGAGTCTGTCAGCTCAACTTTCGATTTATTTTAGTTGCCAGCCATGAAAATGGTTCCAATTCCACAGCAGTTTGGAGCACCAGGGCAGGCACCCGGATAATTCCCTGTCAGGGCATTTCGCTACGGGTCTTCTTAAAAAAGCCAAGCATGGTCTGCTTCCTACATACAGAGCCATTTGCAGGTCTTTGTATGTTTTTGTAAAAAAACCCTAAAGGAACACCTCATAAGTGGGCTAATTTGCTAAAATCCCATGCGGTGTTAACTTTTCCTGTTAATTATCACTTACTTTCCAAGGCAAACAAACAAACCCTTTATTTCAAAGGAAACCTTGGTTTTCTCTTGTTGTGGTTGTATAAAAGGCTTTTTGGAGTAGAGGGAATTTATAGGAAATGATGCAACTCTTTAAATGTTAGTCTGACACCATTAGAATGTAATTTTTTATAGGTTTTTGGTGCAGCAATTTGTTCTACTATTCAGAAAACGGGTTGTACATTTTGATCCTTTAGAAGTCTGTCCATATATTAGAAGCACAAGGGCAGTCTGTTCCACATGGACACCACTTGTCTCCAAATTTCTTCTTGCACTAATATATTGTTGCAAGCATTTCTGGGTAATATTAATGTGTGCTCTTGAGCAGCGTGCTCCATGCTTTGCTTTTTTTCCTCTTAATGACTATATAAACCAAAATTGACATCCAAAACAGTAAACTGACTATGAACTTCAGGATTCTCTTTGGCATTTCTAGTTTTTTTGCTCCAAATGAGAAAGAAGATCCGCTTAAAATAATTTATGCTGCAGTATGAAAATCACTTAAGGCAATAATTGAAACAAATAAGTTAAAGAAATACACGCCAGCTATGTATATCACTGGAATTATTTTTGACACTTTCTATTTTGTCACTTATTAGTTTCTAGTAAAGTTGAAAAGGGTACTCGAGGCAGGTTACGCTCAAGTCGTTTCACTGCTAAGTTAATGAACCTGTTCCACACAAAGCGCTCTTATGGTTATTTTGAAATAAATTAAGGGTTTTCATTTTTAACAGGGGAAAGGGTTGGCGGCTGAAAGGCTTTGTTGTGTTCTGTGGTCAGACTGCACCCCGATATCGCATCTACCCCTACTGCTGACACCTTCCCTCGTGTCTTCAGCCTTGGTCAGGCACACCATGCAGCCAGAGTTTGTCTGCACCTGTTTGGCAATTAATGAGAAGGGTGAAGGACTGAGATTGTGTGATCACTTTTAAAGGAAATATTCCCAAGCTTTCCTTATTTATTTCATTTTTTGCAAGATGTTTCACCTTTGTTTTTGGTTGCTGCAAGCACACAGACAAAACGAAAGGTCAGATTTTACATTCCTTACTCAGGGTAACTTCGGGTGGAGTTTTTTATTCCTGTTTCTGGTTTATTTATTTTCATTTCAGGATGTGCACACGATGCAGGAATTAACAGAAAAGCAGAGGCATGAGCCCTAAGCTCCCATACCACTCATGCCCAAATGAGCAGAAAAGACAAAAAGCCTTGATAAGACATTGATGAAGAAGCCTAGGTAGTTTTCTTTTCTTCTTTTTTTTTCCCCCTAGATTTCTTCTGGATGGATTATTTTCAAAAATATTTTGAAGATAAGTGTTTATCACAACCAAACCATCAAATTCACCCTGAGGCTCGGTGACAGAATTCATGTCAGCAGCACGTTAAAGGAAGATTAGAAATAAGTGAATATTTTGGAGTATAAGTAAGTGAACAAATACCTTACTAATTTCCAGACTGATGAACAGCAGGTCATTTTACATTTTGTCTTGATAATGTGCGAGCAACTGTTGATAAACAGAAATATGTACATTTAATATTCTGTGTCCCTGGTCAGGTCTTATATTCTTCATTTGCTTTCATTTAACTCTCTTGGCTGTCCCCTGTGATTCAGTCTTTCCAGGCAGCAGCATTTGTGGTGATATCCTGTGAGCTGCTTTCGTGATAACTTTCTGATTTATTCTTGGAGAGTCATAATTCCAGCTGTGACTGTACCTGTTCTGCTGTGTATGATTGCAGCTTTCCTTGTCTATGTTGCCACTGCTTGTACAAAGGCACCATGCACCGTTCTGGATACATCAGGCACTTAAGTCCACTCAAACCACTGGAGATTTTGTGCATCAAGATTCAGACATGGATATTTTTACTTTTAGTGAAAGAAGTGGCTAAACTGCCCTAACCACTCTCTGAACACACTGAAATAGCTGTTTCAGTTAAAATGGACAAATGCGCGCTTTGTGGTGTCTCATTTCAGCTGAGAAGGGTTTTGGGTGTGAACAAGAGCAGTTCAGTAGAGCACCATGATCCCAGGAAACTGCAGCCATGAGCAGCTGGAAGGCATTTTGGGAAGCGACCTTTTCAATCAGTTCAGCTACAATCAGGAAAAAATAAGTGTGTCTAGAGCCTTACTGTTTCCTGGGATCTCCTTTCCTCTTTCTCCACTTATTTCCTCTCTCTCTTCCACTCCTTCCCCTTCCTCATGTGGTAGATTCTTGTATTACCTGCTCTAATTACCACATAGGTGCAAAGAATAAGCCAATATGATCTGTAGGGCTTCTCACCAAATGCATTTGCAGGTGCCTTGTTTTGAAAGGTGGCCCCAGAAGGACATTCATTCTTTATCCTTACGCAATATCCAGGTGGGTCACTCACCCAAGCGTGGAAAATCAGTGATCCCTGTTCACTCTTTCAAAGGCTTCTGGACAATTATTTTCAGAAGAGGTTTAATCCATGGCTCCCAAGCACATTCCTATCATTTTGTGTAATGGTTACATTTAAGACGCATCCTTCTCGTTACTCTCCTGGTGACTAATGCTGAGGAGGACCTTGCTGAGCATGTTGGCTTTAGACGTTGCCCTTCCTGCAGTGACCCCTGTTGGGGGATGGTCATTGGCCTGTGCTAGCCCCTGGGGTGAGTTTCAGGGAATCACACAGGGACATGCTAGGTGGCCAGTGCCAAAAAGACACCAAGGATCATCCTGGCATGTCAGCGATGGGTGACCTCAAGTCTATTAAAGATTATTTTCTTCCTGGAGCCACTAATATTTTTTTTTCTGTTAACTGAAAAATTCAGTGTTTTATTTATTCTTCTGATTAATATTTCCTATTGATTTCTTTGCCCTGTTTGTGATTTGTTAGTTCTCTCCTTATTCCCTGCTGATCGGGTAGTGAGATGGATTGCGAACTGGTTGAAGGAAAGAAGTCAGAGAGATGTGATCGATGGGACAGAGTCCAGTTGAAGGCCTGTAACTAGTGGGGTCCCCCAGGGGTCAGTACTGGGACCAGTAATATTCAATATATTCATCAGTGACCTGGACAAGGGAACAGAGTGCACTGTCAGCAAATTTGCTGACAACACCAAACTGGGAGGGATGACTGACACTCCAGAAGACAGTGCTGCCGTGCAGCAAGGCCTGGACAGGCTGGAAGATTAGGTGGGGAAAAATTTAATGAAATTCAACAGAGGCAAGTGTAGGGTGCTGCATCTGGGAAAGAACAACCCTATGTACCAGTATAGGTTGGGGACTGACCTGTTGGGGAGTAGCACAGCAGAAAGGCTGTGTTGGTGGACAGCAGGATGACCATGAGTCAGCACTGTTCCCTTGTGGCCAAGAAGGCCAACGGCATCCTGGGATGTATGAGAAGGGGTGGTTAGTAGGTTGAGAGAGGTTCTCCTTCCCCTCTACTCTGCCCTGGTGAGGCCACATCTGGAATATTGTGTCCAGTTCTGGGCCCCTCAGTTCAAGAAGGACAGGGAATTGCTTGAAAGAGTCCAGCGCAGAGCCACAAAGATGATGGAGGGAGTGGAGCATCTCCTGATGAGGAGCGGCTGAGGGAGCTGGGTCTCTTTAGCTTGGAGAAGAGGAGACTGAGGGGTGACCTCATTCATGGGGATCAATTTGGAAAGGGCGAGTGTCAGGAGGAAGGAGCCAGGCTCTTCTCTGTGATGTCCAATGCCAGGACAAGGGGCGATGGGAGCAAGTTGGAGCATAGGAGGTTCAACCTGAACATGAGGAGAAACTTGTTTACTGTGAGGGTGCCAAAGCACTGACCAGGCTGCCCAGAAAGGTTGTGGAGTCTCCTTCGATGGAGACATTCAAAACCCACCTGGATGCGTTCCTGTGTGACCTCCTCTGGGTGATCCTGCTCTGGCAGAGGTTGGACTGGGTGAGCTTTTGAAGTCCCTTCCAGCTCCTGATGTTCTGTGATGTTTGGGAGTGTCACCAATGCAACCTTCATTCCTTCTTGCAGATCACTTATGACAGCATGAAACGTTGTCAGTCTTAACACCATCTTCTGTAAAGCGCACCAGGACAACTGTCTGCAGTCAGGTCACCAACAGTTATCATTACTTTTTGCTAATGCTGCTTTAATCAGTTTTTAATTTACTGAAGTTTTAGCAGGTATGAACCCAGGGAAAACTTCCAAGGGGAAGTTTAAATGACAGTCAGCACAAGGTCCCCAACGCAGAGGAGAATGAGCCAGGCATGAGCAGGGGATCATCAAAGCTGGGGGTCCTGTTACATATTCAGGTTCCACCTCCAGCTCCTGTTTAAATCTTTGGTAGCACCACTGATCTTATCCTTACATCAACTCTGGTGTTCATCATCCTGAAGGAAATAGTGACTGTGAGTGGGTGCAGCTGACGGTAAAGGAATTAAGACTCGAGGGAAGAGAAGTCACTCAGAAAAGGCAGAGAAGCTACTTGGTTTGACCTTCAGAAGGACAGCTTGAGTGGGAATGGGGCCTCAAAGCATACATTGGAAAATAGAAACTTTCATAAAAATTGTCGATAATTTAAAAAGTTACAGTAGAAGATACCTGTTTTTCAATGAAGACTGTCTCCTGAAATAGCTGCAGCTGCAATACTGAAGAAGGGAGAAGCTGGAAGGGAAGACGGATTCGTTCAGTGGTGTGCGAATAATCCAGAAGGTAAATAAATGTAATACAAAAAAGGTAAGTAGTGCAAGTAACGTTGACTTCTTCTGCTTTAAGAAACTGATCAGTAATTATGTTAAAACTGTGATTATTGTGAGTTCTATGTTATGGGAGATTTCTGTTCACAGCACTTTAAAGATTAACCTTTACAGTGCTGATATCTCAGCATGAAATCAGGAGAGGGAAATTCTCATTCACAGGTGTTGAGAGTAAGGTTGATACATTAGAGTTAGTCCATATTTCTGGTAATGAAGCTGTTGTATTCTGTACTTTTATTAGAGCTTCATCAAATTTCTATCTCTGTCTGGTTTTTATAAGTTCAGGGTTTTTTGGCTAAAACTTACTTCATAAAATTCTTAATACTTAGAAGCAAGCAGATTTTAAAACTTACATTTTAATTTCTACAAATCAAGGCTAGCTGTACCCAGTACCCACTTTTACACATTGAAGGCTTCAGATTGTCCAGAAATCTATGGACAATCCTGCTTTAGCACAGAAGCTCTATAACATAGAGACAAAAAAATACAAACAGACTAGCTTAACTTGTAAATCATTTCGAAGAAAATATGTAAAGCACAAGATGAACATGGAGTGAATTGAAAGTGCTCATATATCAAAGTTTGCTTCATTTCAGAGTTGTAATGAAATCCTAATGATACATACTTGGCATGAAATATAATCTGCAATTTTGCCACTTCTCTTTTTTTTCCTTATTGGAATCTTACTATATTATAGATATGTTTTATTTACATTTATGTATAGATATGAATATATATTTATACTTATAATTTATATTTTTATTTACGTATTACTTGTATATTTACTTTAATTTTAGACTTATTTCTTTTACATGACATAATTTGATGCATAAATTATGCAAACATATTTTGCTATTGACGTGCCATAGCAACTGAAACTTCTATTATTTGAACTGTTACTTTGGTTTAAATTTTATAAGCAGTCGTTGTTCAGTTCTGCTGGAAAAGTGTTGTCATTTTGTCATTGGTGTCTCGGGTTTCAAATTTGGGGACTTTCTAAAGTCACCATCTCCTAAGTGTGACACAAGAACAGGAAAACAGGATCTATTTCTCTGATCTTTGAGTGGCACTCACTACTGCTCTGATGTCCATAAATCTTTATTGACACACATTGTTTATACTCACAAGGTTTGCATAGGTTACTTGAATTCTTAGACTTCATATTACCTGTTATCTCTCAGGTCTGTTTTCTTTTAGCATTTGTATATATTTCCAGCTTAACTTCGTAGGTGTATTTGACATCCCGGTCAACTTGTCTCATTCAGAAAATAATTATATCCAACTTAAATACAGAGCAAAATTGTTTCAGTACTTTGTATTCAAAAAAGCTTTAGACTACGAGTGGCTCAATAAAGTACCGATAATGAAGGATTTTGTTCAGCAGATCAGATTCCATTAAGTACAGCTCAGCGTTGTTTAGACATGTCAACAATTAAGTCTATAGAAACAAATGTTATTAATTAATGAATTGGAACCCATTAATATACAACTGTCTGAATAAGTAAACTGTAATTATATCAGAATATAATCCTCTGATGGAACAGCTACAAAGTTTGTCTCTTTCTAAAAGCTTTTCCTAATGCCTCACTGATTTCTATTTCCTACTCCATAAATTATGGCCTAATTACTGTAGAGCTTTGTTGCAGAGAAACAGCTTTTACTTTCTAAAAATGTTGGTCTTGCCATATTTGTCCTTTCAGCAGTAGTCTGTCTAAAAATGATGCTGCTCTGCATTACAGTTGCCACTTCATTTACTAATATAAAATGCTGAGGTGATGAAGAGTGTGGAAATTGCTGTAATTATGCAAGTATATGCGTTTACTTATTGTCTCCCAGCTGCCTAAATATTATTTAAAGATAGGGCTCATCAGCAAGCAAAGATTTAATTTACTGGGGTTTTTTTTCAAGTCTTTTACAAGAGATTCATTCCAGTACAGCGGAAAAGATAAAGCTTCAACCAGGACAAATCTCTCACCTAGATCCAAATTCAAGCTTTTTGACCTTCCTCAATCTGGATGAGACAAGCTCCTGAACCTGTTCCTGTCACCTTGTCTGCCTTAGCTTACAAATTGTCTGTCTGTCTGTCACGACTCAGGTAATCTCACTGACATTAAATAAATCGAATAAATCTGGTATTTTAAATCTGGCTAAAACTTCTACCCAAATTTAAGAAACCTTTCCCAGGAAAAAAATGGTTTAGTTTCTTTAATTAAAACTTCCTTGAAAAAAGGGTTGTCTTTCAGGTGGATATTTTTCCACCAAAAAAACACGTTTTTTTGAAAGTTCCCAGTCAGCTCTATTTAGCTGCCAGAGAGGGGAACGGTTTGCTACTCTAAATCACGCACAGCACTTCAAGATAATTTGTGGAGCAATTAAAATAGCTACTAAGATTTTATGGCGTGCAATTATGTTTCTTCCATCAGAACGTCATTAGGAGGAAACTTGTTTACCCTTGCAAGTAGAGCTTGTTAAATGTAAAGAAAAATGCAACTGGCAAGCAATAAAGGGCAGATTAAGGGACAAATAAGATGTCCAAGGAGTTCTTTATGAGCAGGCCTTTTTTGTGTGCTCAGCTTTTGTTTTTCTAGCCGTTCCTGGAATAAGAGCTGAGAAAACCAATTGAAGCCCCTATGGTTGGCTGCCAGTTTTAAATGCAACTTCATGCATAAGTGGTAAATATACGAGGTTATAGTTAAGTAAAAACGGAGTTTGTGCTGAACTTGTCTATTCAAAGCTATGTTGTGACATTCCCCTCTTTATTCAGAGTTTTGGTCAATCTCCAAAACATGTCATGGTTTTTAGAGCTGTAGGAAAACTCAAGCTGGAAAGGACATTAAGAGGTCTAGGCCAACCTCCTGCTCAAAGCAGTGTCAATAAGAGGACAAACCAAGCTGCTCAGTGATATATTTAGTTGGGCTTTGTAAACTTTCAAAGGGCAGAGACTGCATGACCTCTCTGGGCAGTGTGCTCTGCTGCCTGGTTGGCCTCATGGTGAAAACATTTCTCTTTAAGCAGTCTTAATCTCTTTTGTTTCCACTGATCCTTGTTGTTTCTCTTCCCCTATTCCCAGCCTGTATCTCTGCAAGGTGTGCTTCCTGCCCAGGTGGGGCACATTGCCTTTCCCCTTGCCGAATTTCATGAATTCTCTGTTAGCCTTTTCTTCTGTTTTTTAAGTGTCTTTTACTTTTGATAGCATCACCAGGAAGGGAGAAAAGATTTGAGTTCTGTAATTCATAGTCTGCAAAAGCCCAGTATCCATGGGTTGCCTGCAATTTCTGAGATTTATGTAATTCAAAGAACTTTACTACCTGTTCTCTACCAAGAGCTTCATATGCCCAAAGTGGACTCGTGCTTCAACTCTTCCTTTGTCAAAAGGGTATTGCTTTTCACTGCAGGAAACAGTCTCCAAGGTTGTTTCTGCTGGTAACTGGGAAAGCTAAACATATGATTATCTCCTGCTAGAAACTCCTACATTGGAAAAATGAGTTGTGTCAAGGTCCAATATGCAATTACCAGGATGGAGACTATCCTCAGCACTCCCTGGAATTCCACACAAGCTCTGTCTCCATCAAGAGATGGCTATAAGTGGTAATGATACAGGAGGTGTCAGTAGTGTTCCCATTACTGACACATACAAAGCTGCTGCCTCCACTCAGGTGAAATCTATCAGGCTTTATAATATCTCAGTGCCTTGGGTAACCAATAAGCACTGGCTAGTTTGTGCCTGTACTTTCTGGAGCTCTTTTGGTTGCACTATGAGCCCTATATGTCAGGGATAAGTTTTGAGTCATCCACAGTATGGCTATTCAGCACATTCATTCTCATGGACAGCAGATCAAGAAGTGATGATGTCCCTCTACTCTGCTCTGGTGAGACCTCACCTGGAATAGTGCATCCAGCTTTGAAGCCCTCAATACAAGAAGGACATGGAGCTGTTGGAGTGGGTCCAGAGGACGGCTACAAAAATGATCAGAGGGCAGGAGTACCTTTCCTGTGAGGACAGGCTGGGAGAGTTGGGGCTGTTCAGCCTGGAGAAGAGAAGGCTCGAGGGAGATCTTAGAGTGACCTTCCAGTTCCTGAAGGGTCCTACAAGAAAGCTGGAGAAGGACTTTTTACCAAGGCAGGTAGCAATAGGACAAGGGGTAATGGTTTTAAAGTAGAGCAGGGTAGATTTAGGTTGGATATTAGGAAGAAATTCTTTACTGAGAGGGTGTTGAAACCCAGGAACAGGTTGCCCAGAGTGGTGGTGCAGGCCCCATCCCTGGAGATATTCAAGGTCAGGCTTGATGGGGCTGTGAGCAACCTGATCTGGTAACATTGTCCCTGCTCACTGCAGGGGTTGGACTGGATGAGTTGTAAAGGTCCCTTCCAACCCAATATATTCTATGATTTTATTATACGCACATCTGTGCTTTCCCTTACAGATGCTTTAAAATTAAAAAATAAATTGCACTTGAGTGAGTGCACTTATGGTGGACCACAGGCACAGGCATAATAGACTAATAGAAGACAGTGAAGTTATATTTTGCAGTGCCAAGCCCTGAGCAGTAATGACAGGTTGCTCAGGAAATTTACTACCCGCATCTACGAAGCTGTCTGATGCTATATTAGACAGTGTATCCTTGGGTCCTGTCCCAGCACTCCTGTCTATTTTTTGGCCCAATCTCTTTCCCAGAAGCAGATGGACTGGTAGAAAGCTGACCAGTCTTTGTATCAGCCCCTGAATCCTCTCTTGTCCTGGTCTTTAGGCTACTGCTGCCTTTTCTCGCTTTCTTGGCCTTGGCTGGTGCTTGACCATGCAGCTTCTGTGTTTCCTACCCCTTCTGGCTCCACTCCTTTCTTGGCCTCAAAGTCTTCTTCCATGTGTGCCAAACAGCCCCCATCAAGAACAACACTGTTCAAGCAGGATCTCAGACCTTAAACATCTACTTGTCCTTAACTACATCCCCCCTTTTTTAAAATTTAGACTAAGATCTAAGTAAGTTTAGCTAAGATGAAGGAAATGTTGCTGGAGTTGTCAATTCTTTTAATAGTTACCTCTATTTTTAAGTAATCTCTTAATTTCTGTTGGAGAAGCTGGAGGAAAAGTTCATTTTAACCACTGTGAGTTTTTGGAATTTGAATGAAGGGAAATTATTCTCACTATTTCTCTGTAATTAGCAAAACTTATCTCGCTGCCCTTTTAGGTGAACTTCCTGACTCAAAGAGCTACATTAAGAATGGACATTCAGATTTTTCAGCTGTTAAAGTCAAGGCCATGGTGGCAGACAAGGCATTAGTTATTGGGTAGGAAGGAGATGGATGGGCAGGTATTTGGCTTTTGTATTTTCTGAAGTAGCGAATGTAATACATCTTCCAAAAGCATCTTTATGCATAAGCTGTTTGGTTTGTTGTTTTCTTTAAAATATTTTTTTCTTATGTCAGTCTCATGATTTGTTCTTTCTATTAATTCAGTGACTTGATAGTTTCAAAATTCAAGAGCAAGTTATTGTTGATTCATTGGTTGTTTCACTCAGTCTCTGATTTGATAAACTCATTGCTTATTTTTAATTAGCTGAACAATTTACAGTAATTTAGCCCCAGTCATTTCTATTGTTATTCACGTCTTCCTTTAATCATAATTCTGAGAGAGAAGATAATTGATCTTTTGAATTGCATCAACTCCAAAATTTTCAGTATTTTAGCAAATAACTTCAGTTATTTAAGCCTTTTTTCTAAATTACTACTTTTGTCCCCTCAAAATGAACTATAAAGTCAGTAATGAAAACAAAATGAGAGTCATGTTCTTTGAGGGTTAGATACAAAGCAGAGAGAGCATGGCTTGGAGTCACTCAGGGTCTACAGGTGCCTTCCGAGTGGCATGGGATAATGTGTGATGTCTCTTGTGAAAGCTGAGGAAGATGTTCAACTTTTGGACTGTCCTCCAAATTTAGGATGAAAGCCATCACCCATGAATGTCACAGAATCACAGAATATCAGGAGTTGGAAGGGACCTCGAAAGCTCATCCAGTCCAACCCCTGCCAGAGGAGAATCACCCACAGGAGGTCACACAGGAACACGGCCAGGGGTTTTGAATGTCTCCAGAGAAGGAGACTCCACAACCTCTCTGGGCAGCCTGGGCCATGCTCTGGCACCTTCACAGTAAAGAAGTTTGTCCTCATGTTCAGGTTGAACCTCCTATGCTCCAGCTTGCTCCCATTGCCCCTTGTCCTGGCATTGGACATCACAGAGCAGAGCCTGGCTCCTTCCTCCTGACACTCACCCTTTACAAACTGATAACCATGAATGAGGTCACCCCTCAGTCTCTTCGTCTCCAAGCTAAAGAGACCCAGCTCCCCCAGCCGCTCCTCATAATGGAGATGCTCCACTCCCTCCATCATCTTAGTGGCTCTGTGCTGGACTCTTTCAAGCAATTCCCTGTCCTCCTTGAACTGAGGGCCCAGAACTGAACACAATATTCAGATGTCCTGGACCCAACCTACCTAAACATCATCCCGAGCCTCTAAGCAGCTCCGTGACTTGGCCTGGGCAGCAAGGAGCTCTCTGTGTGCCAGGAACAGGGATTTCTCAGAGGTTAATTCAAGACCAATTCACTCAACAGAGCTCGTGACCATCGGAAAATGTCACTACCCTTTGATCCAAGTACAAAATGTGCCTCTTTTCTTGATGGTACCTTAAGATAAGCCTAGAATAGCATAGATATTGAGCTCTTGCAGGAAAGCTCTCTTCCCTCCTGTCACCCCAACACCTTTTGTTTTTACTTCTATAGCTGGACCTCATCTTTCTTGAACATACCTAGTTTGATGTGTACACAGGACTCCAAATGTGGTTTCACCAGGTTCTTCTTGGAAATTTATACTGCTGTATTCTAGTAGCCATAATTTCCCTGATACATTTTCTTTTCCAGAATAGCATCCCATTGGTGGTTCACTTACCCTGTGATGGATTCAAACTCCTTTAACATGCCCCTCCTCTGCTGTTTTCAGCTGTTTAGCTGCATTTTTAATGCATTTTTCCCAAGTGTAGAGCTTCCTCTGGTCAACTCATTTTGGTGCATTCTTCTGTTTTGACAATGCTTTCCAATTTTGTGTCTGTTGTCCACTGATTTCATCACTGTCTTCCATTATCTATGGAAAATACATATATTCTTAAATAGGATTGGTTCAGAAGGGAAGCCTCAGTGGAAACCCTCCTCTGTCCTTTTCCTCCAACCTTATATAATTTTTCGTCTACCCAGCTGTTGATGGGTTACTTGGATTGCACATAACTATGCTGCTTCTTTTACTATATGTGATTCAAAAAGAGATAACGCTGTTCCTAATTACCATTTTGCGACAGTGTTAATTTGGAAAGGGCCGCTGTCAATAGATGTGCTTTTACTTTAAAAAAATGTCATGGGAGCCCAAATTGATTAATACACTAACTATGTTTTTCTTATTATTATGCAAGCACATTTGCTTGTTTATGCTTTTTGAGAAAGCCTGAATTATATACATTTTTGTTTCCTCTGAGAAAGCAAATAAATATGGGGACCTGGCCTGACACAATACCGAGCACTGAAACAATTCTGTGATGTTCTCCAGGCATATTATTCCTGACTTTATACGACAATTTTATTGAAAACATTCAGGTACAATGTTCTGATTTATTGCCTTTCCATGGTAGATTTACTGAATGCATAAAAATGCAGCGAAATTAAATAGAATTTTCATTAAATTATGCATGCAATAGCATTTTGGTATGAGTGAGAGATTACATTTTTAATTTAATTTTAACATGTGCTTTGATCCCTTTACTCTTGTATCAATTGTATAGTTTTTTTCTTTTTAATATTTCAATCATGCTCCAATGTATTAATGAAAAAATACGGGAATTTAAAGTACTGTGACTTTTTGTAGGTGTTATATTCAATGGGAGGTAAACCTATTATAGGAGGGCATGCAATTAAAAATGTATTAACGACATATTTTGTATTCTGTGTGAAATAAGAAATGATCAGTACATCTTGTCTCCTCTTAACATCATCTGGTGATGACTTATTTTAAGCAGAGCTCTGATCATTACCATTAAGGGTCAACCCTGCCTTTCTCACTACCAGTCAGTGCGTACAGAGAAAACGCAACACTGCAACACCTCAAGGGCCTCAGGAAATAAAAACATATTGGTAGTAAGGACCAGAAATGCCCATCTGGTTGAAGACAAAGATCTCTGGTAGGCTGAGACCAAAAAACCGTGCTCTGGGAAAGGAAGGACAAGGCATTCTGTCAGAATAAGTATGGATGGGAATAATTCAGTGTTCTCTGGAGACGCTGTAAAGCATTAAGTTTAATACTGTGATAGTCGAGGGATTTAGAATAATTTTTACATAAACATACAGTATTGTTTCAAGTCTTGCAATAGATTACATGCTTTAAACTCTATTTAAGTTGCATAAATTTACTCCTACTAGACTGGGTTTGAAATAACTTTGTGTGGTTAAACTCACAAAACAAAGATAGTTGAAATTTTTCCCTTCAGGTCCCAAAACTAACATCTGAATTTAAAAATAGGATCAAAAGGTAAGTTTTAAGGATTATTGATGTAGCAGTAGAAATCAACCCATATGCTCATTTCTAAATCCTAAGTCTCTCCTCTTGCCATTGCTGGGGAGCATGTCCTCCACTGACAAACCAGTGGGATTTATTTTTTTTCTTGATAACATTGAAATAGGTTCAGAAAAATCAGTCTGAAGTAAGGAAACTTTCTTTCTCTCAAAAAAATTTTTCTTCTTAGTCTTAGAAAAATACACCTATCAACAGCACCTTACTTCTTAATCTTTTATGCAGTAAACCTTGGGAAAACAGTAATCTTCCAAAGGTTTAGGTAAGTTTTGGTTCCAAACTTTCTCAGCCTGTGCCGCCTGGGTTGTGTTGTGATTATTGGAGCAAAACTCATTCGCATTGAAAGACTGACATCTTTTATTGAGCAGACTTTGATGGGAGCAAATTTAATGGCAGAAATCACAAAGGCTTAACTAATTTGCCTTCTTTCTGCAGTAAAAAGGTTTTGTAGTAGAACAAATAGGTTTTTCTAATTGTTCTATACAGCGTTACACATGAAGTGCTTTAGAATGGTTGCCAAACTAGTGTTTACAGGGAAATTGTTCTGTTGGTGAATGCATTGAAATAAGAGACAAAGAGCACAAAACATTTAAATTGCACTTAATGTAAATGTGAATGTTTCCTAAACATTGCAAAATGAGAATATTGATAAAGCTTTTTTTCATGCAAGAGCCACATGTTTTTTGTGTCTGATGTCAAAAACTACAGTAACCCAGCAGTTCAGAACTGGACAGACTCGTATCTGATGAGTAGCTGAATAAGTTTTATTACTTCATAAATGGATTCACAACTTGACAATACCATCTGGACTCTTGTAGTAAGTGTGTACCTAGTACGCTTGTCATCTGGAAAACTGTCTTGCTCTTGAGTAAATAGATTGAATACCATGGAAGAAAGTATTAAAAACAAGCAAAACCAACAAAAAAACCCAAACTCCAAACCTTTCCATACAATGCAGAATCTCAGCATTACTTCTGTATATCTCTGCCTTTGCTATATTCCAAGAGTGTGCTATAATTGAAAAAAATCCACGTACTTCATTATTTCCATTAAGTTAATTTTGCGATATTCAATAGGGAAACTCATTTTTTAATTTTATTTCATTTACCCTTTCTGCATCTATCACAGGAAACTGTATCAGTTTGCCTTTTTCATGTAGGATGTCTAATACAAAATAGCAAAAATAAAATATGATCAGCATTACAAAGGAAAGCAAATAACCGTTATGTCTCTGTTTCAGAACTTTTAGTAGGATTCTTTAAGAATTCATAATTATTGAATACTATTCCAATAGTCTTAGTTTTCCAGTGACTGTATTCTCACATTTTAAATAGTATTATTTAGCTAAGTTGGTATTTTGTCTGTGACTTTGAGAGTACATATTTCCTCTTCTTTTTTTTTTCATAGAATCACAGAATGGTTTGGGTTGAAAGGGGCCTTAAAGCTCATCCAGTCCAACCCCTGCCATGGGCAGGGACACCTCCACCAGCCCAGGCTGCTCCAAGCCCCGTCCAACCTGGCCTTGAACACTGCCAGGGAGGGGGCACCCACAGCTTCCCTGGGCAACCTGGGCCAGTGTTTATCTCAAGTATATTTCTTCTGTGAAAGTTGTGGTTTAAAAATTAAGGAGAGGGGACAGTTTTGGAGATAGAGGAGATGGTAGTGCTGCAGCAAATTTGTGGGAAAAGAATAACAGAGGTGGCTGTGGCTACAGTGAACCTGAGGAGGGATTAGCTCCCACATCTGACTGCAAACTCCTCTTCCACACCTCATCAAGCACCAGAAGTCATAGCAAATCCTCACAGTTAGTTACCATCTCCTGAGTCAAGAAAAGGTGGAAAGAACCAGCTGGTTATTGACAGTAGGAAAAAAAAGAGGTCACTGCCTGTTGTGTGCTAATTTGACAGATTGTGTGTGCACCCTTCAGCTGCTTTTCCTTCAACCCCTGCTGCTGGGTCAGTAAAAACTGGTCTGCCCCTGGCCCTTGAATTCGGGCACCCTGCCCTCCCTGGTGTGTGTATTGTTACTGATGAGGAAGGTGATGTTGAGTACAAAACTTATAGAGGCTTGGCAATGATCTGAATAGACTGTTCTGGAAAGCATCTCCAAAGCCCACAAGTTAGTCACAGGAGGTAGCTCAGTTGTACATGGCTTAAATGAGTCCAATGTTTCTCTGAGCTGGAGCATTTTGTCCCGATGTGACACATTAGTGAATCAACGCCAGAGAGAGAAATGCAGTCAGACAAAAAAATTCACAAAAGCAGAGCTATTGGTCAGTAATTATCTCTCACAATTCCTATTTTGTCCTTAAAACAAAATTAAAGAAGAAACAACACCACAAAAAAGAACTTCTCTTTCCCACAAGGATAAACAATTGTATTTTTAAAAATGCTGCTAAAATCTATTTGTCCTTTTAAAACACAGATCTTAAAACTGGTATACTTTCCTCAAAACGATTATTTTACAGCTCAGTTTCCTTGGATAATATTGTCTCTGCTTTTTATTCTAATTGTGTCTGCATGGAAGTCAATAAATATATAAACATTCCTTATTTTTTTATTCTAAATCATAAAAAGACATAGTTTAATAATACAAGTAATGTCCTATGTGGTAATGAATACTCTGAGAGTCAATAACAAAGCTTGCATGCAACTTACAGTGAAAGGTACGTGCACAAGACCTCACCAAATTATGTTTAAGAGTCCACTGTCAGATTTTTAAGGTGCAAAATCACTATGCTGTAAATGTTTATTGCATATCCCAATCTTTCACTAAAACTCTCAATAAAGGAGGAAATGTTTCAAGAAATAGCCATTGGCACCAAAGAACTTTTGCATTGCCTCTCTGGTGAGTTTTAAAATAATGGTAGGCACACCATGTAGTGTATCGTGGAAGTCTAATAAAGTAAACAGAGCTTGCATTTCTGTAAAATTGAAGGGTTGCTGAAGAGAAACACATTTTTCTGGTCAGAAAATACTGTAGCCTTTTTTTCTTTTTCTGCAGAAGTATGTATAGTTCATACAGGTTTGCTCTGTGAATGTCACCACTTTCAGCATGATGATACATTCACATTGTTCTGATAGCCATAGTAAGAGGATTCATGATCCCATGCTATGATGTTCACTCTGGCTGATGAGGAATATAATATCAGACAAAATTTCTCTGAGCAATAAGAAAAAAGTGTGTGTTTTTGTTATGGTTGTATTTTACATCATGCCCTTGTGTTGTATGTGTACAGCATCATGCACTAGTGTGCTGCGTAGGAGGCCTATGCCAGCAGAAAAGTTGTGGTGTAGGATATATATGCATTTACTGGCAGTATATATATGTATATACATGGATTTATACAGTATGTATGGGTACAGCAAGGAGCAGAGCAGTAGGGTGAAATGTAATGACTTTGAGCCAGCGGTGAAAACTCTTGGGAATGAGCTAGGGAGAGAGGACTTGCATGACGAGAGACAAAAGGGAAAGGAAAATGTGCTTCAGTGTCAGAGACTAACTTGTAAAGCAGATTTCCAATATAAGCCAGAGGTTCAGGCAGGGAGAAAGTCCTCAGGATATGCAGTATGGTACAAAAAGAGGAGACGGAGGGGAGGACAAGATCAGAGGTGTAGAAGCATGGAGGAGAGTGTAGAAGAAAGGTCAGAGTCTGCTAGGGATCCCTAAGAGGAGGAGGAAAACTTCTAATTTGATTTAAAAATGCCACAAAGGCTAAGGAAAGTGATTGATAAGGTGCAGCTTCTGAATTACAGAATATAGGCCACTTGACATGCGATGTACTTGCTGGGAAGGCTTTAAGAGAGGATGAGCAGCAGTTGAGATGAGAGGAACTTCAAGTCTGAGAGCATTCAAGGAGACAAGTTACAGCAGACAACGGGCATGCAGGAATGAACTGTAGTAAGATTTCAAGGGTGGAGATAGGCTTGTAAAAATGATATGAAGAAAAAGCATTTGTTAGCTATGAAAAGCTCTCAAGGTCTTCCTAATAACTGGGCTCCAAGAACAAAGCAGGAGCCTAAGAGTAGGCCCGTGATTGACTAGGCCTCTGATTTATCTGGCTGAGACCCACAGAAAAGAGCAAAGCTTAGTGGGGAAGGAGCTACAACAGAGCACATAATCCTATAACAGATAAATTAATACACTGTTGTTTCTGTAAGTTCTGGCCACTCATACCTAGGTTTAGATACCTAGGTCCTGTACACAGTGCAAGGGGAAGGCAGTTTTAAAATTGAGGTGGGTGGGGTGTGAAGTCACCAAGAGTTGGAGGAGAACACAACTGCATAAAGCAAGCAGGGAAATGGTGCCGATGAAATCTGAAAGCCTCCTGACTCATTCATTGCTTCAAGGGCCACAGCTTGAACACTGTCTTGAACTTATATTCCCAGTTTTTGAAGAACTGAGAAGGGACCTCTCAGGTGTATGGCAACTGTTCTACACCAGCACTTGCAAGACACCAGACAATTTTCCATACTGGATAACTCTGTCTCAACTGAGTGTGGCGTTTGAGGGTTCCTTTTTCTTCTCTTTGAGGTTTTATGCAGAATAATTGGAACAGAACAGGAATCCAGATTTTCCCCTATGATGTTTGATTTGTCCAACTGCTTTTACCACCACTCGTACTAGTCGCTGCGATTTTTTGCAGCCTCAGCAGCACCAGTAATTTGTATTCTCTTTCACCTTGCATGTTAAAGAGAGCTTTTTCTCCACATGTCTGGAGTAGATGCTAAATGCAAAGGCATGCAGCTAACACAGCTGTTTCTTCATTCACCAACATCTGAGATGGGATGACAAAAGGATCTACGAATTAGACAGCTATTTAGGAAAAATTTGGAGATGACTAGAATAAAATGGAACAGCTGCTCTCCGTGGAAGCAGATAGCATTATACCAGAAGTAGAATCATCTCCCTTTGAGCCAGATGTCTCTAAATTAGGAACAGACCCCATAAAGGACTTCAATATTGATGTGCTATATTGAGATACGGTAATGCTGTAATTTGGGTTTTGTTCCTGACAAAGGAATCCAAAGCACAGTTAGGTACACAATCGTAATAATTGTGTGAGGACCGTCTGGCATGTCAGAATGGGATCCCAATGGCTAAAGCAAGGGTTGTTTTTTTTAAACTGACTATCCAGAAGGGCTGGGAAGGGCTGTTGAAGTCCTGCCTCGATGTTCCAGAGCTGAGTCCTTCCAAATACCTATGCCAAGGCCCTTCTCTTTGGCCTGGCCATCCTGTGTGTAGCCATTTCTTCAGGGCATGTGTCTATGATTATTCATTAACAATAGGGCAAGGCTCACACTTATTTTTTTGAAAGGATAGCTATTTGACGGTTTTGCCTACTTCTTATGTACATTCAAAAAGTTGAATATTCAAAGAAAGAAGCCTTGGGCTCAATATTTTTCTTAGTCCCTCATGTTCCTGGCTGTAGTCCTGCAGAATATTATACTGACCACCAATTTGGAGGGCACAGTAGATGAGGGAGGGGGCACCTTCTAAACTTCTTCAGACCAGAAGGAGGATGAGATTCATTGGGTGTGGAAGAGAAGACAACCTAAAGCCTGGCACCACAGTGATTATCGTGGTAGCCACGGTGGTCACCTATTTCTGTGAGCAGCACCATTCTGCAGGGTCCATTGGGTATGGTCATAGCACAGCAGCTCTTTTTTGCTGGGATTGTATCATGGTAAAAGATTAAGTCAAAATGGTGAATACGGATTGATGGTAACAAGGTAATTCGAGGTGTTAATTGGCATATGGTGTGCATCAAAAAAATGCATTACAGAATAGGAGGGATGCCAGCTGTGTGTGTTAATCCTGATGATACCAAACAAGGAGCATCTGACCATGTAACAGCCACAGCTGGGTGACTCTAAAGGAGCACCTGTGCTGTGCTGCTGCAAGGAGTCTGGGCAAATTAAATGCAATCTGTGTTTCCTCTGCTGAGTATAATCAGTTGTCATTGGTTATTCACATTAATAACGATGGGTTGATAGAAGAAAAATATTGTATTCTTTGTACAATACTGTTCCTCTAAAAAAATAAATTCTGCTAACAGGCAACTCAATATTTATATAACAGGAATGGACAGTAGTGAAAAGACAAATTTACTTGATAAATTCAGAATGATCATGTCGTGAATACTGGTGTAATTGTTACATAGTCCTAATTGAAAATGCAAGTGCTTCATTTTTTTGGTACGTAAATCTTTGCTTTTGAAATGGGGTAGGCACCTCCTTGATTAAAGTGATTAAAAACCAGCTATACTCTGTCTCTGACAGTTCAGTCTCTAACATACAAATCAGCATTTTCAGACAACACAGTATCATCGAGCTATAATAATAGCAGCAGCTAATTATCTTCTAAAAGAGAACTGAAATAATATTTGATCAAAAGGAGACACATACTTCGAAGTGGGAAATTCTGGGCAGCAGAGCTGTAGCTTACTTTTTTTACCTTAAATCTCATTTTCCCTGTAACCTAGCATGGATATTGTCAAGAGAAAAAAGAGGATAAAATCAAATAGCAACCATGAATGTGTCTATTTACTATTGAATGTCAGCCTTTCTCTTAGATATGTATAAAAGTATTAGAAGTGCTTCCCCGTTGTTGGGTTTTTCAACTGGAGAGATCCAGTAAAAAAGAACGCGGCTTATTAAAAATAGTACAATAAAAAGTTAGTTGTATACACTTTATATGCACACATGCACTGTTTGTTTATGTTGTTGTGGAGGTTGTATAGTATATTCTAGAGCTTGTTAACCAGGGGCAAGATGGTACTGAGACTTGCACCAGGTGAGGAGCCAATTCAGTATCCTTTTAAATGAAGCAATCAATGTAATACTGAAATGCATCGTTTGGTAGCATTTATTATCCAAATTAATCACAGGAGCTATGGCACAACGTGCAGGCAGTTCTGTCTGTTTGCAAGGAATAAGAGGAGCTTATCTTATATAGCAGCAGGTAGACTCCAGCCCCTGCTAGTCCTGGTGTCATCAGGACTGCTAAAGCTTTCTTGCACACAGATTATAGCTGCTACATGGGATTCCATGGACTAAAAATTATCCAAAAAGACTTGAAAAACATGAGGTCTGCACAAATATTTAGTGTTCTGACACGAAAAGGAATGCAGTAATGGTTAATTGGCCTTAGAGAGCACCTCAGAGGGTCTAGGTCATGCCGACCAGTGTTCACATGAAGGGCTGTCACCGAGATATGTTGCCACTTTCCCTCCCTTAGAATCTTTTCCTGTTGGCTGGGTTAGTCTATTTTTTGTTTTATTAATGATTATCAGTTACACGTTCTGATCCCAATTTTCTCATCTAAGAACTTACAAGTAAGGTGTTTTATTCTATTCTCAATCAAAAGGGGCAGTTGGACCCTTTCACTTAAATCCCTGTCAACTGGTTATTAGGGAAGTATTTTAACCCATGTCACTTAATTTGATACATGCAAGAGGGAATAAATGGCAATATAGAGGTGTTTTCGTGTTGCAAGTTGTGCTCAGCTATTGCAAGAGATGTCATTGAAAGTGTCATCCAGGATGCATCTAAACATGAAGATTGTGTCTGTCTGTCATCAGGTTAGTGATTAGTGTGCCAACTTTAACATTGTTAAGAAGCTTGAAATAAAACTTTAAAACTCATGATTCTGAACCATCTTGACTCTTAAATTTGCTATGCTGAAAGGCATAGCCAGCGTGTCATTTGGAAGAAGTACTCTTCTTTCCTCAAGTAAGAATGCAAAAATCTAAAAAATAGTAAAGAAATTAGGATTGGATTTTTTGGTTTCAGTTATCTACTGCCCAAGATGAAAGCTCTGATGTCAGAACAAGGAGAAGCTGCCTAAAGGTTAATTCATAATTCATCAAATTGAAACGTGCATTATAGACGTGATCAGGATGTGGAGCAGGAGTAATGATGGGGTTTTTGACCTGAAGACCGGAGATGAGGTTGAGAAGATCTGGCAGCGACCCAGGGAAATGCACCAAGGTAGTTCCAGTCCTTCTTGGAGGGATGCATCTGCAAAGTAGAGGTGATTTAGAGCACAACTGAAAAGAAACATAGAAGCTATCTACAACAAAAACCCCAAAAACCTGCAGAACTGCACTCTGCTTTTAGATTATGAAGGTTATAGTAGCTTCCTAGAAACCCCGAGGGATTTTTTTTGCTCTTTCTTTTTTCCCCTCTTGCTTTCTGATATATTAAGGAATTTACGATGTATCAATCTTTTCAGTCTTCCTGGAAGGAAAAGAAAATAATTTTATCAGTTCAAGTGTCTCTCTGCGCTGTTAGACTAATTCTATTTTATTCATAGACTATGTTTATTGGTTTCATTCCCTTTTAATATTCCGGCATACATTGCTTTAATAGAGTTTTATTGATTATAGTCTTTTTACTGCATCTTTGTAAGGGCTAGAAGAATTTCTTACAATGTGCCAAATTCCAAAGTGCATTCATAAAAAGATGTGGCATTGAAAGGATTCCCCAAGAGTCATCTGATCCCGCTGGCGCAAGCTCAGCAGATGCCTTATGAGGAGTATTTCTCTAACCTCTTCCTAAAAAATCTTCTGAGCTTCACAATGTGGACCTGTTCTTTCTGAAAATAAATAAACAAAAAATGCAGTGTACTTAAAAAGCTACATTGAATTAATGAGAATTTTTTCGCGATAAATTTTTAGTAGCTATTTCAGCTTCGAAAACATGTTTAAGCCCCTTCACTTTATCATTATTAGATTAAAAAATGCATTCTGTCATCTTGGTTCACCATAAACCAGTGCTTACTTCTGTATAAAGAATTAATAAATCAAATAGATTAAATCCCTGGATTAAAAAAACAGGAAATTTTAGCAGATATTTAGGGAATTATTTGATTTTGTTGGCGATGAATCCCTTTCTAGGTGACAACAACTACTTTGAGCTGTAGAACTTGCAACTGTTCTCTGTCCTTGAGAAGAAGTAATACAAGAAGTAATACAACACTCACAACTTTGGCAGTCAGAACACACCTATGCTGTATTGTAAGTCATTTCACTGCACGTGATGGACAGTCTTAGCAGCTCTGTTTTAGTCTCTGTAATGACTGAGCCTCAGTGGGACAACATGCCTGTTACCGCCAAGCTTCAGATGTCTGCATGGCTCCATGGATGCAGATGTGCCCCAGGCTACATTGTGTTATAAGCACAGCTTGAGGTAGGACATGTGATGGTCTTCTTGGCTGGAGAGAAATTGATATTTCCTGAAATTGCATTATATTGCAATTCTAGGGTTTTGTAACCAACTGGTCTCATAGCTGAGCTGGGTCAGAGGTGAAGTTGTGCTACATGGACAGAGTAATTTGTATGTTGGAGTCAAGCAGCCTGGTATTCTTATTATTAAAAATGGTTTGCAGCTTTGTTTTAGACTTTGGCTTCTAAGTGTGCATTGCCTATAGCAACCAGGGAAATTCCTTTCCCGCTGGTTTCATGGTGGCACCAGTGGATTTCTTCACATTTTGCTAAAAGATAAATGAGTATCAATCTGGAAATGCTCAATGTTTTTAATTGGAAGCAAGAGATTAGGAGAGAATGTGATTTCTGCTAAACAGAGCAAAACAATCCAGCCCTTATGACTCCTGATGGAAACTTAATCTCAAACTTTAGGACATTTTTTTGTCTGGTTCAAATACCAGTTAAAACATTTGCTTTAAAGCAGACATTGTAAACATCTTGCTGGTGTCATCTAGACACAGAAGTGGCACTCAACTCAAATTCAAACTTTAATAGCAGGATCTGCTCTCATAAAATCATGTGTGTATAAAGCTTAAGCATCTCCTTTGAGGCCTTTAAAAAGCTTATTATTTTCTTATCATTTCTTTACAAATTTTGTATCTTAGGTGCAACAGAAACCATACCAATAATTTGACATAAGTGTGTGTGGTATCTTTTTCCTGGGCTAACTTACTTCATTTGAATGTAATTTAGTCAGTGTGAAAACCCAGCTTTTAAATGTTAATTTTACAGTAAATTAATGTACTTAATACCAAAAGAGTCTATGAAAATAATGCGTGAGCACTGTCCATTGAGCTTTGTTTGGTTTGTTGGGTTTTTTTTTGTACAGACCACGTTAGTATCTGTGTTTCTAAATTACAGCCTACTGAGGAGTTAAATGATCCTGTGTCTCTATAGTTACACTCTAATCAAGCAGCACTAATCTTGTTACTGCTCCTCAGCTTTCTGCAGAAGGAACTGATGGCCAGGGCAAGCCGGGAGCAAGGAGGGGCAGGAGGGATGGCAGAGCTCAGGCAAATGAGTACAGCAATAGTGGCTGCCAGAGCTGCTGTATGAGGATTAATGACTTTGTGATATTTCTAGAGGCATCCCTGGGATCGAGCATGGTTTGCCTTTTGTGTGTTAATTCTGGAGATGGGATGCAGCCCAGCTGCCAGTGCGTTTTGGATGTGATGTTCAATGCACAAAATTGTCAGTGCTCACCAGTGTTCAGGTTACAGCGAAAAGGACCAGCCTGTGTGCAAGCCATTGCTCCTAAATGTCAGCCCTCAACAGCCTGGAAGGAGCTGGAAGCCCACAGGTTTCAGGGGCTGGCTTACCTCAGAGGATGATCGTGCTTACCTTATGGCCAAGACCTTTCTGAAGATGAGGAATGAGCTGGTTTAGAAAGTGTCTTCTCTCTGGTAAACATTTTGTCTCCTGCGTCAGAAGTTGCACCCATGAGAAAAGTCCCATCCCTGGTTTTGATGGGGCTGAGCATGACTGTGGTGCTGCCCTGGAGAGGTGAATGCCATCTCTCTGTATGAGCAATGCCCAGGACAGACCTCTTGGGACTTTCAGCTGCTCTGTCCTGGCTCTGTCTTATAAAGGTAGCTCTGTAAATGAGATTTCTTGTCTTCTGTCACTAATGCATCATCTTCAGGGGTCACATTTTTTATGTCTGTTGCTTGACAAACCCATACAAGCAGCAGATTGTAGGCAAGGGAACATGTCCATCTCTGTGTAACAGCGAGGGCCCAATTTTGTCATTCACCTCCAAAAATATAGCTTATCACTGAATGCTGCTGCCTCCAGAATGGATCTCTGATTGTCTGAAATAATCTTCATTTTCACTGCAGTCCCACACATCCTCCAAGATCCCAACCATGGAGGATGTTGAAACCTCCTTCTCTTTGCAGCTCCGCTCTCACAAATACAAAGCTGAAAAGCAATCTCAAGCACACAACAAATAGACAGAAGATCTCTACAGTCAGACTGCACTGCTCAGTGCTTGTCTTCTCTTTTATGGCTGGGATTCATAGCTTGAGACAACATCATTTAATTTTCTGGCCACTCTGGGTTTTCTAGATGACTGGGTAACGAGCACCTCTAAAGGCCGGTTTGTCTGGTGTGTGTTATGTGTGTTTTCACTTGTTATTTCTTTCCACTGACTGCAGAGGATGGAAATGCTGGCATAGTCCTCCATGACCACTAATTTGAGTGTCTCAGGTAAGACGGATTCCACCTGAGATGATTGCCTGGTTTCTGTTATTTGTATGGGATTTATGCCTGTGTGGATGGGAACACAAGTTTCCCTCTGTTTGTTGAAAGATTTCTGGCTCATAACAATGGCCTTGTGATAGCATTCACTTCTCATAAAGTTTTGATGTGGCAAGATTCACTGTCAGTGTCTCAGAACTATAAATCTCGCAAATCAGATTTTTGTGGCAGGTTTCTTTTTGCCGAAATAACTTCCATGTTTGGGTTCTTAATTCACTAAAAAAAATAACACAATTTAACTTGAAAATAGATTTTAGAAGAGCAATGATGAGACAGTAATAAGTGGAAAATAGCATGTATTTGCTTGTGAAAGGCAGAAGAAAGTCAATATTAGTTATGCTGCCAAAATATCTTCTTGAAGTACTGAAGGCTGCCAGAGCTCTCACGCTGAAATGTTAGTGGACTCCTCAAATATGTTTCTCAGATAAGTAGGGAAAATCAGAATAGTGCCTTCTGCACATAGCTTTTTGGTTCTGTGGCACTCAAAATTTTCATTCCAATAGTTCACGTTGTAATATACAGGCATTTCCACCATCCCAAATTCATTCATATGAGTTAACTATCACCTACCATAGAAATATTGCTGTGGGACTGGATTTGACCAGGCTGGGCACAGAAAGAGCTCTGTGGATCATCTATTGCTGATCAGTGGAGACTGAGGACTTTTTGGGTTTTTTCTACCAATGGTTTGAAGCCACTGTAGCTATACAGCCTTAGAGGCTGAGAGGGAAATTAAAGACTCCTCTATATAGGCTCCTGTTGCACTCTCCCAAGGTGTTTGGAAAGGTGGTAGTTGTTATGTCTAGAGCTAAATACTCCCAAAAGATCCCTGTGTGGTAAATAAGGCTTATTCAAGCAACAGGTGACAGCAGCAGGGCTGAGTCCTTGTGAGCATCTGTCTGCTAAGCAGTTATGTGAACTGGGGTTGCTACAACTGAATTAATGAAGTCATAAAATCAGCCTGTTTAATAGGAGAAATGCAAAACAAGGTAGGTAGGGCAATACCCACCAGTGCCAAAGCTGTGAGTGAATGGGATATGAGTTGGAGAGAAGGAAGGAAAATGTGCAGTAAAACAGTATTTGCTTATAAAATACATTTAAAACTAGGTGGGGAACTGAAAAGGTGGAGTACTTAATGTCAATATTAACAAGAGAAAAGTTTGATTTTACCGTTTAGAGTAATGCCTTGTTTTCCCCAAGTTGATGCCGAGTTCTCATGTAGCCTCATGGTTTACAGAAATGGAAATATGTGGAAACATGGCCTATTACAGGCACCCGGAGAGGGTATTTATATTTTATAGAAATGCAGAGTGGAGATTCCAGTTGGTGTTTCTTTACTTTGCAGGTATTTGGCTTTCCTGAAAAAAAAAAAAAAAAGATGTATGTTTCTTTTAGGGCTCTTTTCTAGGTGGTCTAAAGGTGAGTAGTGGTACTTGTGTCTCCACCTTGTTATAGAGAGCAGCAGATTTGAGGGGATAAGTTTTCAAGGGTGTGTAGGCGTTGCTAAAACAACAAGAACATAAAATCCATAAAAGGGCCTTTCCTTGAGACCTGTTAATTTCTGTAATAAATTTTCTTTAAGAGCCTTATCAGAGAGTTTTGGAGAATGCAAACATATTCTATCTGCCAGATCACCTTTACCTGAATGCTCATTGATACCCTACTCAGGCACCAGCTTGTTAGTGCGGCAGGGACAGACACCACACTGACACCTTCCCAGCAGACTGCCTCTACCTATGCTCTTCTCGTTCTTCATTACAGGCTCTGTTCTCTCACCAGAGCTGAAAGTCAGCCTTGAGAGCCTGCGGTGCCCAGGCTCCCTGCAGGGCCCTTTCCATAGGTGTGAGTTTTATCATCATCATTCTTTACGTGACAGGTGGCACAGTGGCCCTGTGGAGCTCTGGGGTGCATATCAGCCAGTCCAGAGGACTCAGTGGTGCCTGGTTTAATACCTCCTGTACATTTATGTCCATATTGAAGTCCATTGCCATCCTATCTTTACTGTTGTTGTGACTTGTGATGAAGTCCTACAGCTGCATTTTTCATTTTGCTGTTTTGGCACCGCACACTGAGACGTTCAGTAACTTCATTTCAGTGGCTCCTGTGCCCACATCTAGCAAATGTGTGTGTGAGAGCAGAGACTCCTGATCAAGCCTCTAAGCTGCCAGTTTCATAGCCTTAATATGTATAGCTGTATCCAAAGAAGCTTTATCTTTCATAGGATGCAGTGACTATATAACGTGACTATAGAAAGTGACTCAGATGTACGTAATCTCTTGCATTTTGTTATCCATCTGTATCTATTTAAAAAATCAGCAAATTATGGTCACTAGTGTACACAACGTCAGCAATATCTGTTCTAATACCTTAGAACATACGCAATTGCTTCCTTCACAACTAGCGAACAATCCAAAGTCAATGTGAGACACTGCTTCATGCCTGTGAAAGTCTGTGCAGCAAATTCCCTTCTCAGAAGTCCTTAACAGCCGCAGCGGCCATCTCTTTTCCAGGCACGTTGTCTTCAGTTCATGCCTTGAAGCATTAACATTGTGTGGGGCAGCACTGCTGAGCACATCTGCTAATACCTCCACGCCAGGAGGGAATGACTAAGTGGGGTGGGAAGGAAAGGTGTTCAGCTCAAGGTCGTCTACTGCTTCCATTGTGTAAAGCTTCATTTCAAAAGGATATTTTGACTCAAGTAAAATTATTCAGATTGACAAAAAGTAAGCGATCTACTCGTAACAAATACCTGAGCAGATCAAATGCAGTCTACTGTACGTCTTCTTTGCAGACTCTGAGAGCTGAAATGTCAGTCTCAGGCTGAAAATACAGTCAGAAGAAATCAGTACAGCACTAAATTTGTTCTTCCTAAAAGATTTTGAGTGGCCAGTGCTAATGAAATAGCAAGGAGGCTGGAAAATTACCAGGGATGGTTCAACACTTTGAAAATTCCTTTCCAGTATATTGCAACCAAAGGCTGGAGTATTAATGCAGCGTGACTAATCTAATAAATTATATTCTAACCAATGCCAAATTTAACTCAGCATCAGAGATCTAAAATTTCTTTGATTCAATAATTAGATCTGCAAAAATTCGTATTGGCAGTGTGCTCTTTCACTCATCCCCTTGCAATAAGCAGTTATGGGAAGAGTTGCTTTAAGGAAACAAGCCATAGCCTTGCACAAACCCGAGCACAGTGGTCCTGTGGCTTCTGTCTTTCTTCAAGCCCTACTCATACAGACACAGTTAACTGAGCCCATAAAGAGTCCTCTTTCCTTTAAGTGGTTCCTAATTAGGAAGGGAGGGCCTCAATCATCCTGCCTCCATCTAGTGCTTTTGAGCTTGACACTCTTTATCCTTTTCTAATTAAGAGTGAATATTTGCAATGAGGTGTTGATATTTTGGGTGTACTCAGAAGGGGCTGGGGGTGAAAAGCATCAGACTTCTCTGGTGTGCTGAGGAGCTGAAGTACATGGTGTTGCCCATGCTCAGAAAGCAAAACAAGAACTGGGCCCTAACTATTAGCATACGTTATGTTAATTAAGAGCAAAATATTTGATTGAAGTTGCCAATAACTAGAAACAAGATGAATCCTTCACAGGCTGCTAAGTGTCTTAGCTATTATATGAACACACAATAAAAAAGAAATTATTAGAGGAAGGCCTTTCCCTGCACGCCCCAGCCCTTACGTTCATGTGCACGCATGCATGCACAGAGGACAGGGCATATTAAGTCTTGCAGGCCAACACACTTCTCACTGGGCACTCCTGAATTGTCACTCCCTTGATTTTTGACCATTCTCTCATTTATTCAGGTTGCTCTTTGTCTTACATTCTTTCCAATAGCATGGTATGGTGTGCAAATTGGATATAAACAAGCTTTGAAGTTTTGAAAGCTGAAGGTGTCTGAGGCATCTTTAACAATAAAAAGAACAATTAGTTGGACTTCTTTGCTAAGCCTTTACTACTGCTCACAGAAGCAGTGGATGAAATCACGGTTATGACAATCATACTTCTTCACCTCTTCAGGAAATACTGGCTTTTGAAGCAGTACCCCCTCAAACCTGGTAATCATTTAGGTAAAGCTCCTTAATTATTTTTTTTAATTTCACTCTTCTATCCCTGATTCAATCATTTGAGTGACGCTTTCAGAATATTCTGCTTTTGGGGGGCTTTTTTCATATTCTACTTGGGATAGTTTCCATTTCCGCACTGTATTCCTAAGGAGAAATTTGTCCTTTCAGGTAGTTAGGGCATCTCTGGAGTCTGCAGTGCTCCAGGGTGGTGATGGGGAGCTTACCTAGCCCATGCCACTGCCCAAAATGGGTCCTTTCTTATTTCTGCTCTTAAAACCACCACTGATGGAGGCTGCACCAGCTCCTCAGGTTATCTGCTACAGCATTTTGCTCTCCTTAGCAGTTTAAAGTTCATCTTCATGTTTAACTCCAATCATTACTGCCGCACATTGAGCCATTACTTCTTGTCTGGCCACCATGGCCAGAAGGATCAAATTGTTCCTTTGTACTTTGCATAACCTTCAGAAACCGTCCTGCCTTCATTTTCTGCCCTGGAGTGAAACAACCTTTGAGTCTTCCCATATATTTTCCTTGCTGGTCATGCTCATGTAGTTTCATCTAAATAAATTATTTCTGTAGAATTTTGCCCACTTTTTTCAAGCCCCTTTGCCAGTTTGTCAAGATCACTTATTTGGTTGGTTGGATTTGGGGGTTATTTTTGTTACTTCCTTTCAAAAATCAGAACTTGTGACTATTATCCTGTGGTTTCATATAGACCTTATGGGAATTTAGGGAATGAGAAGATAAGAACAGATCTAAGTGGAAAAGGATGAAAAGGATTAGAAGACAGGTTCTCTTACATATTACTGTATTAAAGTAACTACTTGTCTGCAACTCTCTTTTAAAACTGTGCAGCACTAACATCATGGAAACACAACAGAAGTGCAGAAAATTTTGGAACAAGACATACTATTTGTTATAATAGAAGTATAATAATTAGTCTGGCTTAATTTCTCCTTGAAAATTCACCCAGCCATAGCTGGGCTATTTGAGAGGGAAGGACGTGTGATGGTTGTGTATTAGTTGATTGATATTACAAGACCATTTAATTAACTGATCAACGATTCCAGTATCCTGTGTGGGCACTGCAAAGGGTGGGACTGGGACAGACCGTTACAACCCTTTCTCACTTCCCATTTCCTTGCAAAATTTTCTTTATCTTGCATGGACCCAGCCCAAAAGTGACTTCATTCTCTGTCCCTTTTCTTTCCTCAGTCCTCCATGACTGACCTCTATGTCTGCATTTGCATGAAAAGCTCAGCCCAAAAAGCAAATGTGGGGCAGTGGAAGTGGAAAGAGAAAAGTACATCTCTGGATGCCTTCGCTCTTGTGGCATTCAGCTTCTGTGTCTTTTCTTGAAGTCACTGGAGTGAATATAGATACCACTGAGTTGCCTGTAATAAAACGTCCTCAGATGATCAATACTCCTCTTCTGGTTTAAAAAGTTTGTCCCTGCATAGCTTAAAAGCCTGTCCTGATTTTGCTAGGTTAATAAGGGATGAAACTGTGTTCTGGGAGGTTTATCTACACTATTCAGTCAAGTGCTGCATTGCTTGCTCATCTCCTTAAAGGTTATTTAAGAGATAATCTCTATTGATTTGAAACGTATAAAGTCACGGGTAACCCTGAAATAAATTAGTAGCTGACACAGTAATAAAGCATTTTATCAGCCTCCAAAGCTATTTAGGGTGCTATGTTATAAAGCAATTTTTGTTATTCTGTAGCAAGCCATAAAAAGAGAAGCAAAAAGTATTGAATGCCCTTTTGTGCCTCACATCAAAGTGCTGAGGTTACCGAGGGGTTTTGAGCTGTCTGCTCTGAAACTCAGTCATTCAATATCCTCTGTATTTGTTGCACTCATGTTTGACCGACACTCTGGACCCAAGTCAGACCTGTAAGTATGCCGCTCCCATCAGAGGCAGAAAACTGACATCTGTTAACCCTGGATCTGCTTAGCTCAATGTGTATTTGTCTTTTCACAAGACCGAACTACAAGTTGATTTCATTTGGGCTTCTCTCCCATCAAGCTCGCTGTCTTCTCTAATGTATGAGTTATTGTTTCCACAATAACCGGATTCCTCTTCTATTTTTGGAAAGTTTTAACAAATTGATTTAGGCTGTGCTGACATCATCCTGCTTCAAAAGAGAGAGGAATCTGGATGACTAAAAGGGTCAGGCAAATTAATTAGTGTGAGTTACTGGGTAAGGATTTTTGGCTAAGACAGAACAGAAAGCGTGAGGTTGCTCTTCACCTCCCTAAAGCGGCCTCTTCAGCCCCTGTGTTCAAGCAGAGATTGTGCCTCTGTGTGCATCAGGCTGATCTGCTGTGCTACAACAAACTGCTCACGTGGCAAACTGGACAAAGATCCAATGTCACTTGGTAAAATAAGAACCTTTTTTCTCCACTTTTCTCACTATTTTCTTCATAATTAGTGTGTGCTTATTGGAATAATTTTATAGATATAATGTTTAAGAGATTAAATGTGCTCTTAAAACAGAAAGGTATAAAGCATGGGCAAGACTTCACCTATGAACTAATTTCTGTGTAGGTATAATCAGATCCTTTGCTTCCCAAGTTGGTAAATCCTTACTGACAGTTGGCCTTGTACATTCCTGCGTTTTGTTTATTTTTCACCACCTTGCTCAGTGTAAAATCTTGGTAGATGATTAAATCTCTTTCCTGCAACCTTTTCTTTTTGATCCACGTTTCCAGCTTGTGTCCCTGCTCTATGTCTCTAGAGCAAGTCTTACTGTCATTTCTGTCCTACTTCTGTGAACCAGATTTCCTAAATTTTATATTTATGACAAGTGAAGGGAAAACAACAGACTGAAGAGTGAGATACAGATTTCTTCAGGAGTAGTTGATGATAATCAATACTTGAGCTTCTTCTGAATGCATGAAATAATTGTCAGTTCAGCATCTGACATTCCAGTATGAATTTTTTTTTCTTATAGGGGTAGGTTTTGCAAACTTCATACCAGATCCTGACAACTATCATGAAAGTTCAGTGGAGACAGGAAAAACAGAAATTAGCTTGGCAGCAGCCTTTTTTTGGCCAGATCCCTTATCTTAGTCAAGAGAAGAAGAGGACAAGTTAGGGTGCATTCATGGGTGCTGATGGAGCAGCAAACATGAGACCACTTTTTATCACGGCAGTGAAAAGATGTCTGCAGTGACTGGAAAAAGGCACCTGTCATGTCCTTTTTCAAAAAGGGAGAGTGGGAATCCAGGAAACCATGGAATATTCAGCCTCACATTAGTCCATGGAAAGATTATGGGGGAAATCCTCCTGAAAGCCATTTCTGGGAACAGCCGGATCAGATCTACCAAAGGCAAATTATATCTAACCAACCTCGGTAATGCCATCAGTAAAGAAATGACCAGTGCAGTGGGTGAAGAGAGAGCAGTGAATGTCATTTTGCTGTATTTTAGCAAGGCTTTGATAGTCTCCCATAGGTTATTTGTAGCCAGTCTGAGGAGATGAGGGCTGGACAAATGGACTACAAGTTGTGTGAAAAACTCCTTGGACCATTGGGCTCAAAGAATAGTGGTCAAGGGATTGAAACCTAATGGATAGCAGATAGGAGTTGTAACCCTTAAGGGTCAGTCCTGGAGGTTGCACTGTTAAGCATCTTCATTAGTGACCTGAACCACAGGAAGGAGTGCACAAGAAAGGACAAAAGAAAGCCAAATTCCAACTAAATATAAGGAAAAACAAATTCACAGAGAGGTTGGCTAAACACTGGAGCGTGTCTCTCAGGGTCACTATGATGCCTCCACCCCCAGAAATTTTCCAAACTCATCAAGGTCTTGAACTGCTTGATCTAACACTGAAGTTAGCCTTGCTTTTGGCTGGGGGCTGCACTGCAGGCCTCTGAGGATCCCTTGAAACCTGAAGTATTTTATGGTGATTTTTATAATTTGCTCAGAAGAAGCTGGCAGGTTTCTATCTAGCTGAGAACTGCCAGGATTCATCCTAAAACATGAAACACCTCTCCTAAATATTTTTCACCAATGCACCTCTACTACACATGTAGACTCTTTTTGCCTTGAATGAAGCTATCTGTGGCAATAATTTCCTTTTCTGTCTGGCAAGACAGATGTCCAGACCACTCTTGGGGACCTGGTGCACCATGTAACCAAAGCGATGTGGGAGCAGAGATGACTCTGCGTGCCTTTAGTTCAAAACAGAGGTGTTAGACCTCACAGACTCCTCTCAGATGGTGTCAGACAGATGTGGCAGGGGGAAGATAAGCTGGGAGATCTCTTTAACCTCCTGCAGACAAAAAGTAACTGCAGAAGACAATACATTTTATTTATTCTGTAGGAAAAAAGCAAAACTTTGGGTAGGGAGGGAGAGGGGGAGGAAAGGAGGCATGTTCTGATGTCCAGCCATCCACTCTATCTTCTCACGAAGGTTTTCATCTCTCCTAACACCCCGTCCTTAGCAGTTCCCATGCTGTTTCTTCCCTGTCTTGTGAAGATACTCAGTGGAGCTGGCAGTGAGAGGTTTTTTGAATGACAGCCTCAATTTTTACCGCTCAGAGCGTTTCCTTGCGGGTGTGTTTTGAAATGTTTCTACTGGAGTTGGAACCAATAAAACATTCTCTGTGGCTGAGCTGTGTGTTAGTTTGTATTCTGGTTACTTTCTCTCAAATCTCAGCCTTGCGGGGAAAAGGGAAAACTTCCCAGCACAACTTCACAAAATATTTTAATGCTTGAAAAATACATGTCTGCCTCCTGGGCTTTGTTGTCTTCCTAGCAAGGACATGGCACCTTTTCCATGCTTTTGAAATTCCTCATGTCTTGTGTGCCCAGTTAACTTGGTGATTTGGGAGAATGTGTCTATTCAACAGCAGTACACATCTCTTCAGCTTTCTCCCAACCATCACGACATCAGGTAACAAGTCTGTTTGTTCTTGCTCTGTGTCCTGGTTTCCATTGACTATCTTATGATCAGTAGCAATGCCTCACCCTGTTACCACTCCGGTTAGCTCTAGCCATAGAGGTAACTTGGGTATAAACAAGTTGAGCTTTGCCCAGATGAGCACTTCCCTCTCTACTCGGCACTGGTCAGACTACACCTTGAGCGCTGTGTCAAATTTTGGTTTCCGCTATACAAAAAAGACGCAGAGAGGTTGGAAGGGGTCCAGAGAAGGGCCACGAGGATGCTCAGAGGGCTGGAAGAGCTGCTGTATGAAGAAAGGCTGAGAAAACTGGGCCTGTTCAGCCTTGGGAAGAGAAGGCTTAGGGGAGACCTTGTCACCATGTACCAATACATAAAGGGGGGCCACCAAGAAGATGGAGACTCCCTTTTCACAAGGAGTCACCTGGAAAAGACAAGGTGCAATGCACACAAGTTGCTTCTGGAGAGATTTCCATTGAACTCCAGAAGAAAAGTTTTTACCATGAGATCAGTCAGACATTGGAACAATCTCCAGGGGAAGTGGTGGATTCCCCTACACTGGTCAGTTTTAAGAGTCAGCTTGACAGAAGCTGACTCATCTCATTTAAACTGTACTTTTGCCTTGAGAGGTTGGACTGAATGATCCTTGTGGTCCCTTCCAACCTGGGATTCTAAGATTCACTTCAGGAAGTGTCTGAACTGTCCCCTGCCCCAGCCCTACCAAAAGGATGAGTTTGTCTTATTTTCTTGTGTGTGGAAGAAAAACAAGTTTAATCACCCTCTATAAATACTGCTTCCATTTTTTTCTTCTTGTTTTTCCTCTTTTAGACAAGCCTGTCAGGCTTGTCTCTACTCCCAGGGCACAGTGCTGTATGGTTTGGCTGAAGGCAAGGAATTTTTTTGTTACAAATGGGTGTTTTAGCAGCTGCAGGAAGCTTCACTTCTGGTAACAGCCCACAGGGCTGTGCTGCCTTATTGCAGCACCTCTACAAATCTTTGGCCCATCTGCAGGTCCTCAAAAAAAAGGGCAAATAACTACTTTAGGCAGATAAAGAACCAGGCTGTTTCTCAAATGATGGCTTTCAGGGCACTGCCATAAGCAAATCAAGGAGCTGCCCTGCAGTGTCCTTCTCCTCATTCGACCTTCCAGAGGGAAGAAGTATGGTTTAGGCTGGAAAGTGAGTAGTACTGAGATGAAAGGTATGATAAAAGCTGTAGAGATAAACTAGGTGTGTGAATACTGAGCTTATAACTGTTGACACAAGCTGGCACAAATACACCTCCCAAGGAAGTTTCTTTGCCCTGCCTTCCCTATCCAATATTTCAGACTTTACCCTTGCTAATTATCCATGACCATCTGATCAGAAACCTCTAAAGGCATCTTACAGCTCATTGTTAACTCCACCATAGCAAAACATGAGCGGCTGCAGTTATGGAGACGTATTTAACACTTCATTGCAGTTTTGCTGAGCAGGAGCAAAATGAGCATCCCTGTAATGAGTGCTGGTGACAGCAGCAGCTGAGGTAAACCCAAACCAACTGCAGAAGTGCCCTGGACAGGCTCATTCAGGAGGGCTGGTGAACACCTAGAGAAAGACAAAAATAAGCATCTAATTTGATTTTTATGTCTTTCATATGTTCTTTTGAAGGTGCTTCAGGTTGTTGAAGATGTTATCTTTTTGAAGAGTGTTTTATAGCCACCCTTACTGCTTTTCTATTGTACCCCTAACTGTTTTGAATACTTTTAAACACAGACCAAATAGCTAAAGCACAGTTCACATTTCCTTTTGCTTGGCAGTACTTATCCTCATTTTCTTAGATGAGACGAGCTTGATTCAATATAGTAACTGCAGCCAACAGTCCATCTCGGAGCAGTTCAATTTTGTACCAGTAATGCAGTTTCACACATGGGTTTTGTTCCATTTAAGGCTTTAAAACCTTTCCATGAAACTGGAATTGTCTCTACATTAAAAAGCAAAGCTTGAAAAACCTTTTGTTTGGAAGAGGTAAGATTGGTTATTGTGCTGATACATTTCCTGGAAAGGTAAGAAAAAGGCTGTCTGCCCCTAACAGAACAACCTCTGCTTTAACACTAGCTCAAATGACTTGAATTTTGCTCATCAGATCCCAAAATGCAGGGGAAGAATGAAAAACACTCCCACCTCATAAGGGGCACTAAGGCATACCCTTTGAGGTCTATTTGTATTTGTTATGTAGGAGACTGATAACATGGTGACAACTAAGAAGTCCACACCTCTTTGGCAACTTTATTTTGCACCCTTATTATTTGTGTGTAATACTGTGTATTATTGTGACGATCTGCTGAGTTGTAGACATAATAGAACCATGCCTAACCCAAATTTGAAAGTTGAGAGATGAAATTTGGTACTATATACTGATCTTTTGCCTCAACTTAGTTTCTCATAGTTAATCCTTGAAAGATAGGGTGGTGGGAGTTGATATCACTGCCTTACTGTCATCATGCTGTGAAGGTTGAAGCTGTACTCTTGCTAAACAAGAGCGCTGAAAAATTAATGCTGACGTTATTGCAATCAAACAATATATTAACCTGTATGCCTCTGCCTTACCACCTCATCACAGATCTAAAGAAGGTAGCCAGAAGTGAGTGTATTTCTTTCTGAACTGGTAGATATTTTCAAGGTTTGAAGTAAATCTGTTCCTTCAAGACAGGAATGTGAAATGGCTTTTCATTCTTTCCAAGACAAAAAAGGAAACAAAAATACTTCTTATCAGGGCTCACCAGGTTTATAGGATCAGTAGGGTATGTAATGTATTTTTCCTAAGTATAGCATCACATCTAACAGTAGAGAGATACAGAAATGATTACATGGCACCAAAGGGCATATTACTAGCTGACTTCTTTGATGTAAGATAAATTAATGGTTACAAAAATATGAATTCAAAACACTTGTACTGCCCTTAAGGTGTCAAAAGGCATCATGTAACTTCCAAGTTAAGACACAATCCTATTAGATTTCTTCTACTGGCAGCCGCTTTCTTAAAAGTGATTCCTTCAAGGAACTTGATAATCCTGGTATTTAGTTGGAAAAGCTTCATACTGCAAATGGAGAGGCTAAAAATTGCCTCTTAATCTTGCATTTCCATTACAAAAGTCCTTTTCAGTCTTTCCATATATGGTGCTAGAATAAGTGTAGTGCGATGCCAATATTTTATATAACTAACTATTGGCTGGAGTCCTCACCATGGAAAGGTCGGTCTCCATTTGATTTGACTTTTCAGCCCTAGACAATTCCCTTGACAATGCATCTAAGGCATTGTTAACATCAAGTTTCCTTCTAGGTCTCTTAGGTCCAACAGGACCTTTTCTAACTGCCTGTTTCTCATGATCCAAGTTTGTTTATGAACTGAGGACAAGGACTGCTTTCTTGCCCTACAGAACACTCTGTACTAGTCCAAGGATAAAAAAGGATGAGTCAACTTATAGCATTTTCATCTTACCACACGATGCCAGTATTCCATTGAATATCTCTCAATTGGGATTGCAGGCACAGCAAATGATAAGTAGCTTTATGTATTTATTTAAATGATACACCGTGGTTCCTGTCACACCGCTGTTTGCGTTGCCTTTCTGCAGGAAGGTTCTACCAACAGAGCCGCTGTCAGAAAGCAAATGCGAAACTTCGCACTGCAGTCCTTGTGGGATATGCATTTTCAATTTGGTTTCTATGAGCACTGGCACCTGCACATTAAGCACATCCTTCAGTCTAGCCCTCGTCAACAAAACACTTAAGGATTTGGCTGAGTGCTCTCCTCAACTGGGGCCTTCAACTCCAGTTCTGAGCTCACTGCAGTCAGCGTAAGCTTTGATGAGAGCTGCAAGCAGAGCAGCCCCAGCCTTCCAGCTTCAATGAGTACGTGAAGTGTCCTTAAAAGTTTTTATTCTACTTTCCTAACCTTGACTGTTAATATTTCCTCACACTGCAACTCTTAGAGTGCTGCACTTTCTCATGCCTTATCATTTTTACCTCTTGACATATTAAGTAGAGACTTGATGTAATGTTGCAGGATAGCATTTTGTTTATTTTTCTGGGGACAGTATTTTTTGGTAGCTTATTCCCATCCAGATGGATGCTGAGGCCCTGTAGGTGCCTCAACAGAGTGCTGTGCACCCCCGCACTCCTCACACCTGATATCTTATAAGGCATATAACTGCAGCAACTCATCCACCACCCGTTTGTATCGCACCTCATACAGTGAGGAACAGGAACCACTGTCTTTCTCTCTCCCCCTCAACTTACACCATTTACGTGTCCTCCTAACTCTAATCACCCCAAATCCTAAGAGAAGAAGATGAAGTGTTTATACAGTTGTAAACTTGTTTCCCTATTTCTACACATAGGGTTCTTTTATTATTGGAGGCTGAGAGTGACTCAGGAAAGGAGGGTAGGAGACCTAACCTGAGACAAAACACTCAACCTTCATTGATTTAAAGGAGAATTGAGCATGTGCTTAAATGCCTTTATGAATTAAGGCTAAAATAATGTCCCAGCAATAGAGTTAAATTTTTTCTCTGGACTCACAAGCAAGGATCTTGGTAAAAAATAGAGAAGAAAGATACCATGGCCTAAAATATTATAGATAACAGCATATTTAACTTGCATAGTTCTAAAAGTGCATTTTAATTTAGTTCCAGGAGTGTTAGTTCTTTCAAAAATAAGTCTTAAAAAGCAATTACTCTTTGAATTAATCGTCTACTGTATTTATTTAACATGTGAGTCAGATCAAGTGCAAATTGCCTCTTAGAAGTTGCTGGATCAAAAAGCTTGTTTTAGCTAGGGCTGACTTTTCCCCTTAGGTTTAATAACTTTCTACTTGCCAAAATGTGTCAAAGTTCCCCTTTCCCAGTGCAACTATGACAAGAAAAGCCATCATTTTGTCTTATGGTCTTTGCTACTGAAATAGTATCTACATAGCAGTATTTTCAGTCCTGGATATAATTAATAATGATTTACGTAACATTTAATAACAGTATATTTAATAACAATTTAAGAAGATGAAAATTTATGACCATTATTGAATTAATCTCCCACTTTCAAGTACTGTATCACAACTGAAGTGTTGATTTTAACATGCAAGTTGCATCTTCAGCAACATATTTCAGTCACTTTATATTGCTATTCTGAGCTTACTCTCATTCTACACGACTCTGCTTTTATTCTAATTTAGAAGCAGCAAGAGGTTAACCAGGATTTAAAGGAAATACAATAGACAATTATACATTCCATTGCATGCCTGAACCATTTGCAATTATGAGTGGTATTGAATTTTTTGTAAACCGAATTCTACTTGAACTTCAGGAAATATTTTCCATCACCACATTTTATAAAACATCTGAAGTGTTTTAGAAGGTTCAGGGTTTTTATTTAACTATTAAGCAAGGCAGACAGTGTTTCCTTTCAATCTTCGGTAGATAGCAGGAAGGAGAGATTAGCAAAGTTAATACCAGCAATAAAACCTCTCCCTCGACTAAAGGTAAATAAGATACTTTTAGCTCTTCCAAACCTGATGAACTTCATTCTTGGACAGAAAAAGCACTGGCTAGAGAGGCCTCAGAGCCAGCAGCAGCCACCTCAGGGAATTCATGAAGAACGGAATGAAGTGCAATAAATCAACAACATTGTGGCTGCTTTCCCCCTTTCGGAGGAACAAGGGTGAGAAGAGAAGCAAGGGAGCTATGTACCACTCAGTGTAACTTTAACACCCAGAAAAACTTTGGAACAAATAATTCAGCAACCTATTCATAAATAACTGGAAAATTACAATGACATGAGTTGCCACCAACTCTTTTCTCATGTAACTTATTCTTGGCAAATCCAGATAACTCTCTTTACAGTGGGATAACGGCATTTGTGGGGATAACGGAGCCGTGCATATTTTATGCCTTGGTTCTCAGTAAGGCTTTTCACAGTGTTTAACATGATATTCACAAGCCAGCTACAGAATCACAGTTTAGATGAAAAAACCCTAACCTCCAAGCAAAATCATGCTCAAGAAATATTTTTCAGCAGTTTCTTGACTGAAGGGGAAGATATATTTTAGCAGCTCTGCAGGGCTTTGTCTTCACTCTATTCTGGTCTATTTTCACTAACCGTCTGTAAAGGAGTGAAGGAAGTCCTAGTGAAAGAATAGATAGGATGCTTATACTAAAAAAGACAGAAGTACTACAGTTATGCTGCAAGGCAAATAAAGTTGAAAACGGAGAAATAATCAGAAAAAAAATGCACACTCAGTAGGAGCAACTGAATAGGCACAAATAATCAAGTGAACTAACAGGGAATGGGGAGCACCAGACTCCAGTCTCCAGTCTAGAGAGACTGGACCATTGGGCAATCAATAATGGCACAAAATTCAACAAGAACAAATGATGGATTCTGCACCTGACATGGAGTAATGCTGGGCACAAATATAAATTGGGAGAGGAGTGGCTGGAGAGTATCCCAGCAGAAAGGGATTTGGGGATGCTGGTTGACAGCAGGCTCAAGGTGAGTCAGCAGCGTGCCCTGGCAGTCAAAGGGGCAAACTACATTCTGGGATGCATCACACACAGCATAACCAGCTGGTCAAAAGAGGTGTATTCAGCATTGATGTGGCCTCACCTTGAGTACTGTGTGTAGTTCTGGGCCCCACAATTTAAGAAAGACGCAAGGGTCCTTGAATGCAAAGCTGGTGAAAGGGCTGGAAGGAATGTCCTATATGGGGCAGCTAAGGAACTTGGGTTTATGTAGTTTGGAGGAAAGGAGGCTGAGGGGTGACATAATTGCTCCCTACACCTTCCTGAAGAGGGAAAGTGGAAAGGGAGGTGCTGATCTCTTCTCCCTGATATCCAGAGACAAGACACATGGGAATGGTTCAAATCTGCACCAGGAGAGGTTTAGACTGGATATTAGGAAGCATTTCTTTACCAAGAGGGTGATCAAACACCAGAACAGACTTCCTAGAGAGCTGGTTGATGCCCTAAGCCTATCAATGTTTAAGAGGCGTTTGGACAATGTCCTTAATAACACTCTTTAACTTTTGGTCAGCTTTGAAGTGGTCATGCAGTTGGACTGGATGTAGGCCCCTGCCAATGGAAATATTTCATTCTAGTCTACAAAGCGTGTCTCCAGGGAGTATCTAAGCATTATAATGGCTTTTGAGCTGCCCATGGTAGTGAAGAAAAGGAAATATCATTCTGGGAAGTGTCAATCTACAAGTACAATGAGCACACGAAACAGTCTTTTGGTTCTGCTTAGTGATGCCAAGGCCCCTGCTGCAGTCTTCAGGTTTTCAACAGCATTTCTATGAAAGATTTGGACTCACCAATGTTCAAAGCAGAGCAGTAGGAACAATAAGAAATTTAACAAATGTGTCTGTAAGAAGAGAAAACTGTTTAGTACAAGGAGGAAGAACTGTAGGACATATGATACTGTTCTCCAAGTATGTGAGGCTGCTTCAAGAAGGAAAATAACATGTTTTAAGGTGGTGAACAGACCACAGATGTAGGGAACAAGCTGCTTGAAGGGCTGCAGGTCTCACTGTGTGGACATGTTTCTGAACAAGCTGCAAAAACATCTCTCCAGAATAACTGTAGGGCAGGCAGATGCCCATTTGAGTTCCCATCGAGCCATACTTCTCTAGGCTCTTCTAAACAAGACCAAAACATGCGAGATGATATAATATACGCACACATGATTAGTTTTGTTTGTGTTACTGCTGTAAAATTTATTTTGCCATTCAGTTTGACCCATCTCCTTATGAAGTTCAAATGTTAATGCAATACAGGAAAGAAAACATTTTTTTCCCACATTATTTCTTTTTTGTGGATGAGGCTTTTCCAGATGGTGTTTGTGAACAAGGAAATCAAATACAAATGTATGTTGGCTGCACTCACTATTATCTCTGCTTTGCTGTTGTTGTGGGGTGGTGTTGGTGGTGGCTTCTTCAGCAAATGCAGATATATTAATGACAAACTGTCATCCATTTTTAGGGGTCAAACAGAGAATTCTGGCTTTGAACAGATTTGAGGATAATCCTCTGTCTGGTAGGATTCATTTTGCTATGGCATGGCAAATTATTCATTTCTTCTGTTTACAAAGATTTGTTGTGAAAACTTCTGCATTTTTTCCTACTGGTCTACTGTCTTGGAAGGAAAAAATCCCATTGCATACATTGGCTACCTCAAAAATATTTTGGTTTTACTGGAAGTATTTTCTGGTTCTAATTTTAATTAATTTAAGTTCCAGCCTAATTTTAGATCATTGGTAGTGCCTAAAGTGAATATATATTTATTTTGTCTACACATGGTATTTGGCTGGCATTTTCTCTCAGGTAAATTTCAGTGGGCCCCATTTCTGCAGAATACTGAAATTAATCTCTTTTAGAATTAAAAATATATGCTCCATTTCTATCAAGTTTGAGACCATGCAGAGAATGCTACTCCTTAGGTGTCAAATTTCTCATGTCGCTTAGTCACATATTTATGACTCTTTCCTTATATCTTTTCTGAAATGAGACATGGTATTTGGAATATTGCAGATGGCATCAACCTCTGAATCAGTCATGCACGCCACTAGCTGTTTTCTCATAGATATAGACATAGATAGGACATAGATACGAGACCTTTACAAATACTCTTTTACATGTTAACAAAGAAATTGGCCTTTAAAGTGGTGATAAGGAAAGGAAGCGAGTTCAGAAACAGCTGAAAAAAACCCAGCTGGGAGGTATGGTTTTTGCAGGATTCCAGGATCCTTTACCAATGTGGGATGCTTGAAATCCTAACATAGACTGTACTCATCAGAAACCTTTCTTAGTCTTCAAACAGCATCACCGCTGAATTAGCAATCAGTGCCTGGCTTTCTGCAGTGGAGGAAGAGCTGTTTGCCTCCTGTGCTTTGCCAGGTCTCATGCTAGGAGTTAGGGCAGTCCTCACAAGTGGGGTTGTGCAGGGCGTTTAGGACCACCTGAGCCAGCTAAACATTTACTATTCCAAAAGAAAATGTACACCTGAAGTGACTATTGCTATAGTCACTATAACCACACACTGGACAACAAATGTTTGTTGACACCAGAAAGGGGGAAGCCTCCCTCTTAGATCTGCTCTGTCTTCACCATGCTCATGGAGGCAATTAGTGTGATGGTGGTGCAGGCACAGCAAATATTTACTCATGCCCAGGAGGGACTGCAAAGTGAACTGTCGGTGCTGAAGATTTCCTCTCTCAAGAAGAAAAGGCTGAGCTGTTCTGAGAGGAGAATTTAGGGAGTTCTTCCTTCTAAGAGGATTTGGAGCCCAGGTTTTACAGATATTTAGGAATCTGAAGATGTAAAGGAACATTTGGTGGTTTACACAAGACACCTGACATGTTGGTTCAGTAACAGCCCAGCCTGGCCCCTACAATGAAACAATGAGTGTGGGCTGGAACATCTACATGTTGTATATGGCTCACAGGCAAATCAAGTGCCTCAGGAGGACCCCCTACCATGCAGCTTTTCTCATTGCATTTCCAGGGGACTCAGCTTGATATATTGAATTGTCAGTCTGAAGCTTTCTGATGGTTGCCATGAGGCCACATGGGCCTCATGTTGGGACATGCTGCCCAAAGTCACCCTCTTAGCTTAGCTCATGGCAAGGAATCCTGCCTTTTTGGAAAGAGGCATGCAGGTCAGAAGGAGGATTGACTGATATTGTGGCTATGCAGCAATGAGCAGCACCGTATGAAACTGGTGTAGCTGAGCAGCTCATGTCAGTCCAGTAAAAGCTTTGACATAAATGTTTGAGTCTCGCTGTATGGACATTCAGAGATGGGCTCACAGTCTGAACTCCTTCCTGCAGAATAACACCTCCTACCCAAACCAACCCCTCTCCAAGACCTGCGTTACTGACATCAACAACTAGAAATACTCGTCATCAGCAGAGCAGGACCATGATTCAGGTTTTTCACTCATTAGTTGAGGATCTTGTTGCCAACTGTTGGGAACCTTATCAGCTTTCTCTATCACTCATGCAGCCCACTTGTGTCAAAATGAAGGCTTTAATAGGGCGTTTTGCATTAAAATGGAGATAAACAGTGTGTTTGCTTGAAGAAGAACAAGGCAGAATAAGCCAGATCTTCAGCTGATATACATTTGTCACAGCTCTATAAAGATAATGAAGCTATACTAATTTGCATTAGTTAAGACGCAGAGCTGCTGTCTCTCATACAGACTTCTCTGCAGATCTCCTTCATACAGATAAGGAGAGGCACTGGTGAGGACGCGCAGCTCTGGCAGCTTCCAGCACACGCCTCGCGTAGGTCAGAGAGAGCCTGGATCACGCCTCCACTGCAGATCGCTGATAGGCAAGAATTAGTCGTGAGTAAAAGACTGAATTCTTACACTTTTCACAGCTCTGGTTTATGGTACTCCTAAGGCAAAGCTGCTCCATGTTACCCTTGCCTTTAGGCTAAGAGGTTTGTATTTCTTAATGACTACTTGCAGTTTCCCATGTGCAATTAAGAACCATGTGTTACTCCAAATCTAGCTGAGGACCCACCCCATCCTCTTCCCCATCTTCCCCTGCCTCTTGATAGGCAGAGGGGAGGTTTTTCTTAGGTCTTCTGCCTCTTTTATGACTTTTTTCCTCCCTGTCTCACTCAACTCATCCATTCTACTCAAATTTTCTTGTAAAGCCGCCTGCTTAGAAGGAGTCAAGTACCATTTACCTTATCTGTACGTATTTCCAGCTGATATCACTCTGTCTTTTAAAGTTACAAAAGAAAATAAATTTCAGTAATTTGAATTTGAATATATAATAAAGGTTGAAGAGATTCCTTATTATTGTGTTATCCTGAAAACACAGACAGCCATTGGCCTTCAGGAGCCCCTGAGGTGAGTCTGCAGCACTGAGGATTCATGGTTTAGGTAACAAGTATGCAAGTCTCGCTGAAATACCAGCTGAAGCACACAAGTCCTTCTGCAGACATTGCTGTTTAATTAATGTAAACTGGAAGAAAAAGTGATGATAATCAAAGAGAAGTATATTTGTCCCTCCTGTTTCCCTTTGCTGTGAAGTTCATACAGATTTCATATCTTCTGACATTATTTTGTGTTCCTGTGGATGACTGTTTAAGCAGAGACACTCGAAGCCCTGTGACTGTGAGATCCTTGAAGAGACGATGCACAGCAGTGCATAGAAATATGAGCAGAAACACAGTATTTTTACTCTGTTCAGTAAAGCAAATTCTATCCCTCCCAAACATAAGTTCTTTTAAGAAGCTAAATATTTTTTAAATGGAAATTTTCTGTGGATTTGTGTGTGTGAGTGCACGAGCTGTATGAGCTGCTTTTTCTTTCAAAATTCAGCGTGGAAAATTCCTGTAGCTGCAGGTACTTTTGAGTCAGAGTATCCACTGAGATGTAATATTCATTTCATTAGGCTCATCAGTGTTAATGCTGTTCAGCTCCATTAAATGAAAACAGTAAATTAGCGTGTGCAGTAGTTCTCTTTCACTAACTAATTGATATATGATGGAAGTTCCCATGTTACCAGCTAGTCCGTCTTCAAGGAGAGTAACTAGAAACAGTGGCTTCAGGGTTTTTAAAAATGCATGTTTATAATGACAGTGATAGCCAAAATATGCTATTTAAGAGATAAAAGAAAAAAAAAGAATTGGTACTGCCCGATAGCAAAATCTTGTCCAACTCATTTTGTTCCCTGGGAGTTTGAGCAGCTATTGTTCTTATGCAGGAATGGTCTTTGAATACGTATTTCAGCAGCATTACTTACTTTAGCATAAGGATTACTGTTCTGAAATCTGCTCTCATAGTCAGATTTTGGTGGACTTTTAACTTTTTATTGTGTGTTTGCATCTAATTGAAGAAGCGCTTATATGACCATCTCTGCTGATTGCTAGGCAGGGAAGGTTTGAATTATTTGGTTTGGGAGATGTTAAAATGGAGCACAGCAGATTCTCATGTGATGTTAACCAGTTGCTCTGTTTAAAACTGAATTAAGCTGAATTGAACTTGCACCAAAGGATGGAGCAGAAACCTGCCGAGGAAGCAGCGAAGGACACTTCTGTCACCACAGTACTTCAGAAGCCTGGGGAAATTTATCAGCCCACAGACAAGCACCTGTTTCCAAAGGAAACTCTGAATGACCAGTAAGGGGAATAAATGAAAAATCACATACTTCATCAGTATTGGCTTGTGGATGACTTCAGTTTTCCTAAAAAAATCAGCTATTGATTTCTCCTCTGTAGTTACATATGCCTACAAAACCTTCAGAGGAAAAAATCGGAGACAGATGAGAATGAAAAATGCAAAAGGAACTGAAAATAACCCATTCTGCTGGAGGAAGTATGGAAAAGACTCCAAATATGAGCTTGCACATCTCCCTAGGTATCATGGTTTAAAAAGGGAATGGATCTATGTGAAGAGAAAGCAGCTTTAGTGACTTTATAGCCAAACTGATCTGCTCAAATTGCAAGAAATCTCTGACTGGTTCTTGCAGCATGCAAGGCACCCAAATACAATACAAACTGTACAAGGCACCAAGTTGCTTAAAAGTCATACTTCCCTTGACTGGTAGGTCTGCAGCGGTGAGATGCTGCTTGTTTGAGTTGGGCTGGACTGCTGATGCACTGTGCAGAAATAGGCCTTGCAGCGCCTTCAGAGACCGAACAACGTGGTAGGCAGCTTTCATTCAACTAGAAGGAACTTTACAAATGCAAAGTTCTTTTATTTTCTTAAAGCAAACTTGATTTCTCCCAATTATTTTTTTAGCAAGTGTCTCAGTGTTGTTATACTCCATATGGATAAGCCAAAAATCCTATCCCACAGACAGATGGAGCAAATGAAGGAGAAATTATTATAAATGCAAAAAAAATTATGTAGTTGGAGGCTTGCTCGTGGTTTCAGGCTCTTGATTTTCTAGTCTCTGATGTGTCTTTCACACATGATAGCTCTTATCATAAGGAAGTGGTCTCCTATTGCATTTCTTCTTCTTTATCATGTATTTTCAACTAAACATTATGTGTTTATTACAATGTGAGAGGGCTGTATCAAAAAAAAAAAGGTGAGCCTATAGGAGTATCTCTGAAGTCCTTACATATATTTTAAATCTTATAATAGGAGTATAATCTATCATTTTCCTGCCAAGGTGGAATGTGGGGTGGTACAGTCACTGACCCTGCTTTTCAGACAGAGTCAATTTTTCTCTATTTTGGATCATTCCAGAAGATTTTTATATTGTAGAGAACTATATTGATTCCACTTTAAGGTGCAGACTCTTTGAGTACTGCATTGTGTTCATCTGTGTCATTTATATTTGTTGAGCAATAAATTGGGTATCTGAGTGGTGCTTCCCATTGCTGAAGTTTAAAAGGTCTGTTCATGAAGACTGATAAAAATGGCAAAGCACAGGACTGCTTCAGGTCATATGTTGCCTTTTCTTCACAAACTTCATGTTGAGTTGCCACTGAGCAAGAAGCCACAGCAATGATACCGTAAAAGATTCATATTGTTCTGTATTTGTGGAAGAGATCAATGATGTGGAGGTAAAGGATACGAAGGAAGACACTTTGTTATCTGTGTCCTCCTTTAAATGTTACGCCAGGTGATAAGTTTTCCTTTTATTTCTGTCAGCCAAACTCCACTGCTCATGTCTGTGTTGTGTTTTTTTCACTAGCAATTAAAATCTCTAGACATGTCAGGCTGGCAGCAACCATTTCAGTTTATTTAGCTGCCTATTTACAGAACTGCTGGGACAAAATAAAACATAGGCTTGCTTTTATTTATATAAGCATTGGTTTTGAAGTTAGCAAAGGCTTAACAAATACCCAAAAGCTTCCTGTATGAGATGGAAACTCTGGGATCCAGAGGTTCCCTGAGTGACTTCGAGTGTTTCATCCCTATCCCATGCAGTTCCCTGTCCCAGCCTGCAACGGCCATGCCCTGGTTTTGAACAAAATGGTTAATTGTTTTTCTGCTGCCCTGAGCCCAGACAGGTAATTTAAGAGCTGGATATTTTTCTTCTTGCTGTTCATTTTGGTAAGGAGTCTAGGGAACTCATGTACTAGCAGTAATGATGAGAATCCTGGTTGTAAGAAATCCCAATTATCCTCTGGATTTATTATGTAAATGAACTTTTTTGGGTTTTGAGTTGGGTTTTTTGGATGAGGGAGCGCTGATTTGCTTTTTATCCCTTATTAATGGCCTATTTCTTACGTCTATTTCAATCTATATCCTAAGTGCAAGTTGCACTTGGGTTTTTTGACTGTGGCCTCACTGTACGTGCACGTTGGCAGCATTGTGTTTTAAGGTGAGATGTAGAACAGAAGTTTGGATCATCTTCAGCTACTTGTTTTGCTAAATTTTGTTTTGGCACCCTGGTACCTAAAGAGGTTATAATTGCATTTCCGCTCTGTTCTTATATAAAGTGACATTTACTGTCGGGCAAGCAGTACTCCATGCAGTCACTCTTGTGTTATTGTTGCTAAGTGAGGGTGCAAGTGTGAACTCTCACGTTTTGAATTTTTACTGGTTTTCAGTTCATGTCCCAGATCACTGCTCTCTGAAGAGAGAATGCCCCGAGCTTGCTCCTCCTCGTCAGGAGACCCTCACCCTACAGGGGTTATCTGTGAGCCTGGGGTCCCTGCAGACAGCCTGCATTAGCATAGCCTTTACTGCCTGCACGTTCCCCTTCTGAGAACTTCCATGTGCCCTTCTGATAAACTCTTTCTGTTTAACATTAAAACTGTTTTTAGACAGCCTTTAGTAATAAAGCCATGGGGTTGAACTATCTTACTTTTTTCTCCTTTTTACTGTCATGTTTATGTATGAAGCAAATTATAATATTCAATAACTTTACAATCCTATGAGTTTTTATAAATATTTAAATTTGTTGCACTCTTTAAAATTTCCCATGCATTAGAAATGCAAGAGACTGTAAATTAAATTTATATTGCATGTTTGAATATTGGATGTCGGTATACTCTGAAGTTATTTGGACTAAAGCAAGTGAAATAAACAACCTAATACAAATGCAGTGATTTGCCTTGACATATTTTCTTGATTTATAGGCAGTTTATACAAGTACAGAAAAAAAGATGACACACATTTCAAATTGTTTGGGAAAGTTAACAATCAGGTCAAAATTGTAATTTGCAAAGCTAAAGAAACTGATGGTAGGCATGGAACAATATCAAATTTTGAGGTTCTTTCTTTCCTTTTTTCCCCCTTTGGCTTCTGTTGCTTATTTCCTTGCATTACGGATCTCTTTTGTGTGTAACTTGTAACGTAACCAAGTCACACAGGTACAATATGTGTTTATTTCCATCCAGACTCTCTCTCATACAAATAATATTTCATCAATATTCTCTCCTTGGTAACAGCAATTAAAAGAACCCCTGAACAGTCTTCAAGGAGTGCCCTAGCTACTGCTCTCACATTAATAAACCTTGTAGTCAATACAAATAGCAGAAAAGAGAAACGAAGCAAAAGCACGATCTGGTGCTTAAACTGTGTCATTAATTTCCCTTCTGTTTCTTACTTATTTTAACACTGTCCTTAAAATAATACTGATAAGTATTTTCAAATATAGCAAGGGAAAAGCATTGCTTAGCCTTTCCAGTTACGCAGGTTCTTCAGTTTCCTGTTGCCAGGTCCTCTCAGTAAGAAACTGGCAGTTTTGTTTCTTTGTTATTGTCAATGTTTCTTTTAAACAAAATGAATTTGCTTGGCCAAGAGATGTGCAGGATGGAGGAGTCATAATAATGAGAAATTTAATCAAGAATTCATGGGGGAAAAAAGCTGGGAATGTATAATAAGTATGTAAGTTCAAGATTTTAAAGAAGGAAGTGGCCATTAGTCTGGTTTAGCTTTCTCACTGCAGAAATCAGAGCATTTCGCACATTTTGCCTCATACCGATCCACACACTTCTAGTTGATTCAAAGAAGTTTTTCAGAAGGTGTCCAATCCTGATGTGGAGGCAACTGGAGATGGAGAAACCCCTTGTTCAGTAAGTTACCTTTTCTGTTTCAAAATGTAACAAGAATTTCAGTTAAAATTTGTTTAGTTTGTGTATTGGGTTTTTTCTATGATTTTGTCTTAGGAGATTAGCATCTTTAATATAATATTATTATTTCTGTGATGGTAATCAAGTTGCCTCTCATTCTTCTCTCTTACAAACTGAACTGAATGCCCTCTGAAGCACGACTAAGGGGGGAAATGCAGGATAAGAAGCTGACACAGAGGTATTCAGCATCAAGAAACGAGTGGAAAAAGAGTGACTGCTACTTGGTGCATGGGTGCCATGCACAGGTTAGAGGGAAGAGGTCACCAAACCGAAATGGGTTAATCACGAGCTTTAGGAAACAGCAAATCAACTGTCTATGTCCCTGTGAGGCATATGTGCCATGTCTGGTTCACAGCTCTTTCACTGCTGAAGAGGCAAGAAGTGCAGCTGGGAGGTGATGGCCAGAGTTATGGATTAATTAACTCTGGATGGAAGTCCTTACGGCAGTTGCCAAGTACCTTAGGTCTTGTTTTACTACGTTGGTAAGTAATGGGAAAACAGAATAGACAAAATGGGAGTATTTAAGATAAAGTGGAAGAAAATTTAATAGAAAAGTACTGTGTACTTCAGAAGCAGAGTTGCTGCTACCTAACAGGTGCTAATAATTTTATGATTGTGAGAGGCTAAAAGTGATCCTTAATCACCTGTCCTGTAAGAACACTGATGGCCATTTAAGAAATGAGCCAGGTTATGAATGAGAAACACCATGTCCAAAAATCAGCAGAGTCAGAAAGAGAGTTTAAATGTATTCAGCTATCAGTAGTATTAGTGGAAAAAGGTAGTTAAGTATGAGTATGAGTTATGGTTTCATTCCACGTACTACAGCCTGTAGTAGAGGATATTTTAATAAACTTCACTAGGAAGAAAATAAAATGGATTCTGTGAAAATACCTGAGGTGTTTTGAAGATACTGGAATCCAAAGAAATATATTTTATGGCAAGCCTCCCTATAATGCAGAGAAGCAGGGGGCATGTAAGTATGTAATGAATATAGAACAGGCTTGGGAAAATAAGTGCTGGTGAATTTAAGCAAACTGTGTGCCTTGAAATGTAAAACAACCAAAGTATATTTCTTCAGTACAACAGTGAGTAGTAGCATACATTTATTAGCTGCAGAGTAACTGAACTCCCCATCATGTTAAATGCAAAACCCTTGAAGGAATAAAATGTTTTGATTGAAAAGAAATTGGACCTTCACACAGTGCGGTCAAGCCCATTACCAACCAGTTTGCTCTTAAATTACATTGAAGAGATGCTGTAAAAGTGCCTGTGCTGCCCCAGCAGGCAGTGGCCACACAGATGGGGGGTGATGGGAGGGGAGGAGGTGCCGTGGTGGGTGGCAGGGGAAAAGCTGCAACGAGGAGGTGTCGCCTCGCACTCCAAAGTCACCAGTGGCACCACTGCTTGGAACAGGCAATGCTGGCAGCATGGGAAGATAAACTGTTTTTGAGCACAGCAGCCTTAGGAAAGTGTGTTAGGTCCAAACCTGTCAGGCAAACGATCTTCTTTCTTGGAGCTCTTTTGCTGCTACTGCACAAAAGACCCCCAGCTTGGCTTATAACTCAAACCAGGCCCAGGTAAAGTATGTTTCTACTTACTGATATAAACTTTTGTGTAGCATTTCGTAGGCAAATAATAGAAGAAAGTCCTTCCTGATGTAGCAGCCTGAATACCATAACAATACCCGACAAATAAATGCTCTAAATGGAAGTAGATATTTCTTTAGTGTCTGAAATTATGTTATTTAGCTTACATGAGCTGCTGAATGTGAAGAAAGAGCAAGGCATGCTATAGCAAGGCTGCAGGCAGTTCTTCAGCTCCAGTGCAGTGCAGCAGTGCCCTCAGAGCCTGTAACTCCCGGAAGTTACAGGGAAGAACACTCTTCATCAGCTAAGTTCATAACAACATGAACTGGGCTATGCGTAGCTGGACACAGATTATGTGGGTTTATTTCTTAAGAGAACACAACATTTTAAAAGCTGCATGTTGTTCTCAGTGAGATAAAACCTTAGTTTTCCACTTGGTGTCTTTACTCATCTCTTCCCCCTTTAGCCTTGAATTACTTAAAGGGGGCCTATAAGAAAGATGGGGACAATCTTTTTAGAGGGGCCTGTTGTGATAGTAGAAGAGGTAATGGATTCAAATGAAGGGAGGGTAAATTTAGGAAGACATTTTTTACAATGAAGGTGGTGAAACACAGGAACATGTTGCCCAGAGAGGTGGTAGAAACCCCATTCCTGTAAACATTCAAGGTCAGGTTGGACAGGGCCCTGTGCAGCCTGGTCTAGCTAAAGATGTCTCTGCTCACTGCAGGGGCGTTGGACTGAATCGCCTTTAAAAGTCACTCCCACATCTCTCCATAAGTCTCTGTTCATGCCAATCTCAATGATTCTGTTACAGCTTTCTAAAATACTCAACAAAGCTCTTCAATGACCCGTGTACTCACTGCTACCACCCAGCATTATTCTGAAGTGAAAAGAAAGCTCAGATCCAATCTTACTTCTTCTTGCCATTCCTAATAATTCGGAATATATCATTCAGCATCTGCCTTTGCAAAACAATTCAAGTTTTTAGCAATTTGAAATGAAGAATACCTCAGGAAAAATGTTAAGCTGCAGTGAATATCTGTAGTGAGACAAAACAGAAAACATCTGGGTTCGATGCGCTATTTCATTCACATATTTGTTCTGTTACATGTTACAATGATTCCGCAAAACCACTTTGGTTCGATATTTTCCATGATTATTCTTACCCCAAGCAGATGGATGCATCTCCACAGGGCTTTTAGAGTTGTTTGCTTTTGTTGTTGTAATTTGGAAGCAGAGATTAATGTAGTTTTCTCTAAGTTTTCTCAGCCAGAAAAAAACACACTGCAGTGCATAACTGGTACACATGTTTAGTTATCCAAACAGAACTTGAAGAGCAGAAGCTGCAGCATGGCTCATTAGGAATTTTTATGTAAATATAATATTGATGCATAAAGGAAAATCAACTCAAACTTTCAAGGGTCCGTGAGTTAAGCAAATCGAGTAGACTCACAAGTTTAGCAACATTAAAATCTGATTAGTAAAAAAGTATTCAGATGGAGTGTTTTAGTTTTTACTGGTGTCATACCCATATACATTTACATATTTATAGTTACTCTGCTAGCATTTCTTCCTGCCATGTTCCTGTGCTGTAACAGAAAATGGTTTCTGAAATGTAATAATATCGTACAGCCTCTATGGCCAGAGCTGAATCATCTCTGGATAGTACTGTATGGTGTTTGATGTTAGTTTAGAATGCAGTGTCATTTCCAAGGAGTTATGGGTTAATTCTGAAAAAAATTAAATGACCTTGAGATACATGTTGCATAAACAGTTCTCACTCATCCGTATTCAAAACAAGACTTTTAAAAGAGGTTTCTTGTAGCTCATATCTGCAAATGTGATCTCAGGGAAAAATAATTGCATTCAAAATTGCAGTTACTCAACTAAGGGCAAATTTTTTGAAAAGTCTACCTCTTTAAATAAATTATCCTGCATTTGAAATTTATTTTTAACTTGACAGGTGGTTATCTTTGTCAGTGTTTCAGGAAGCAAAATAATATATATGAACCAATAGGCACTGGGTAATTGAGGCCTCCTATGAAGACAAACTACTGTGTATGTAAACATCTCAGCAGTGCCAGTATAAGTGAAAGTGTGCTGAAAAGCATTTTATTGCATGCTAGACTGTCTCAGATAATTGTTTTCTATGACTTAATAAGGAACAATGTTATCTCATTTCATACACTTTAAACATCCACTTCAATTTCTGTTAAAAATACTTTTTGCAATGCTTTAATGCACTTTCAGGTACTCTTTGAGAACAGCAGAGCTGTCTTAAGTTTCCTTAAAAAATCTAGACCACCTCAGAAAACTACCTGAGTTTAAAACATATTCTCATTCCATAATGAGAGTAAATACAGGTTTTCCTTTTGAACAAGGAGCAGCAATTAACAAACTCCCATTTTCTAGATGTAAATAAAAGGATGGTATCTGTTTAGATATATAGATCCCTCAGCTGTTTAGTACAAAACCCCTTGATTGTATGGATGTCCCATCCTGGGACTGCTCTGCCCCAGGCCAGGTCTGTGGTCCTTGCCTCCCGGATTCACTCTCTGAGAGTAGGAAGGCTCTGCAGAGAGATCTGGGCAGGCTGAATCCATGGCCTGAGGCCAATTGTGTGAGCTTCAACAAGGCCAAGTGCTGGGTCCTGCACTTCAGTTGTGATAACTCCATTCAGCGCTACAGGCTTGGAGATGTGTGGCTTGAAAGCTGCCATACAGAAGAACCTAGGAGTGTTGGTGAACAGCAGGATGACCATGAGCCAGCAATGTGCCCTTGTGGCCAAGAAGGACAATGGCATCCTGGGGTGTATGAGAAGGGGTGTGGTTAGTAGGTCAGAGAGACGTTCTCCTCCCCCTCTACTCTGCCCTGGTGAGACCACATCTGGAATATTGTGTCCAGTTCTGGGCCCCTCAGTTCAAGAAGGACAGGAAATTGCTTGAAAGAGTCCAGCGCAGAGCCACAAAGATGATGGAGGGAGTGGAGCATCTCCTGATGAGGAGCGGCTGAGAGAACTGGGTCTCTTTAGCTTGGAGCAGAGGAGACTGAGGGGTGACCTCATTCATGGGGATCAATTTGTAGAGGGCGAATGTCAGGAGGAAGGAGCCAGGCTCTTCTCTGTGATGTCCAATGCCAGGACAAGGGGCAATGGGAGCAAGCTGGAGCATAGGAGGTTCAATCTGAACATGAGGAAAAACTTCTCTACTGTGAGGGTAACAGAGCACTGGAACAGGCTGCCCAGAGAGGTTGTGGAGTCTCCTT
>NW_010202765.1:0-244 GCF_000695765.1 Mesitornis unicolor | reverse complement strand
CCAACTCCTAGTATTCTGTGATTCTATGATTCTCTGCAAGCAGTGATTTTGGGACTGCTAAAGCTCCTCATTCTGTCCCATGGGCATTGACAAACCCCAGCAATGCACTCATGCTTGTCTCGCAAAGCTGAAGAGAACGTGGTGCTGCATGACATAGTACGTACCAAGAAATATTTTGTTCTCCCTCCCTAATTTCACAACTGCTAAAACCAGATTGAAATCACAGAATCACAGAATCACAGAA
>NW_010202764.1:32165-56243 GCF_000695765.1 Mesitornis unicolor | reverse complement strand
GCCCTGGCCCGCTGGGGGTGCTGCACCCCGGATAACCAGTGATTCCCAGTGACATTGCTAGTGATGGGAACGCTGCGAAGCTGTAGAGAGGAAACAAATGAGAAATTAGGGTTTTCTGGAAGAAAATACGTACATCTGGGTTTTGGGCTTTTGTGGTTGTTTTGTTGAGGTTTGGGCTTTTTTTGTTGTTCAGAAATAAAAAAGTTAGTGTTCACTTAGTTTGCTCTGAATTTTTATCATTATGCTCTTGTGTTTTTACGCTTTTATCATAATCCAAACTTTGGCCGCATTAAAAGCCACACTGTTAGTGTTTCACGTCTACAAACAGTTAACAGGGTTGGGTGTGATGCCCCTTGGTTCCACTTCACTTTTTTTTCATAGAAGCTGACCACCTCTCAACCCAGTCCAGCCAACGCAGGGTTTTTTTTCTGGAGCACTCTCCATGGAAGAAGAGGGAAGAGTTCAATTGTGGCAAAAAGCGGTCAGCCCCAGACAGTGAAACCAAAGCAAGCTACTTTCTAAAAATATCAGGAAAAAAAAAGAGGGCTGGGAGAAGCCTTTGCAATAATCACATGGTGGGGAGGGTGTTCCAGACCAGAGGCGGAAAGAAGAAAGGCAGCAGAGACAGTCAAGTTTGTGAAGGTGGCACACGGCTCCTGGCGAGGCGAGCAGGAGTTTAACCTGGCTCTGCTCAGGGGGAGTAAGACAAAATAATGGAAGCTCTTTAGAGCTTTAGCAGATGAATCTTATCTCCTTAAATAAATGATAAGAAACCAGCGTAAGTTTGAATAAAGAGCAGTGCTGCAAATCAGACAGCAAGCTTGGTGTCAAAACCGTCCATTGCAGAAACCTCTCAGGGGCTGTCAGCATTGCCAGGGGAAGGGACAAACGTGTCCTTGCAGAGAAAACCTTTCCAGCACATCAGCAGCCCCAGTTTGGGGTCTGTGGGAAGCGGGATGTGAGTGAGGCTGGGCTGTAGATGTGATGTGAAGACAGGCGCTTACCTTCACCTCGTCTTAGGTGTCCTCTCCCCAACCTTGTGAGGGGCACAGCTGTGACTGGGGCTGTTTTTCACACTGCACAAGCTGGCCTTGCTCCTCTCCAAATGGGTGTTCGCTAGGGCTTTCCCCTTTTCCTGGAAAGACGTGGTTTGGGCTGTAGCTTCCAAATGTTGCAGGAGCACCTTGTTGGGATGGTCCTGCCCTGGGTTCATTGAGGCAGTCAGATGGTTAAAAACCTCTCATCTCTGCATCGCGTGCCGAGGTGCAGAGGCCCTGTAGAAGAACTTGAGCTCCAAGTATCCACCTGTATCTTATTTAGCCTCAGAGACTGTGAGAAGTGCGCTTCAGTGGGGCTCTTGCTGTGTGCGCTGTTTTTCATTCTGCCTTGCAAAGGAGATGGATGTGGCCTGGGTGCCTCTGGGTCAGCAGCTTTGCTCTTGCCTTTTGAGTGCTCATTGCAGATGACTTGCAGGAAAGCAAGAAGGCCACCATATGGTACAGTGCATTACAGTAATTAATCTTAAAGTGATGGATGTTCAGGCCAGGATTTTGGTGTCTGTCAAAGTAAACCTAGCAATTTGGCAGGGGCTGCCTGGTGAAGGGTTAGATGGGCCACGAAGCTTAAATGGCAGCTGAGAGGAAGCACTGCATCAAAGGTGATACCTAACTCCAGGATAATTAAGAAGTTGGCCCATTGTGAGGAATGTCAGCGAATGATGCAGTGCTGGTGTCCAAGCAAACAAGGGCAATCCAAGGACCAAAATTAGAGCCCAGATTAATATCCTCTTAACAAGGCTCAGTTCACTACGGTGCCCTGATTAAAAGAAGAGAGATGGCCAAGTATTTTGGCTGCACTCAGAGCTGCAGAGGCTTGAGACTTTAATGCTCAATTGGCTAGCAAGGACAAGGCAGGATTTTTGCTGTATTAAAGTTAATGCTAACATTTATTTAGACAATTGTTTGGGTTTTTCCTAGAGTGTCTGAAACCTTTAGAAGCAAGCTGTTCGGATGCGAAATCAGAATGAAATTGATTGGAAAAAGAAAGAGAAGCTGATTTTGAAGCCCATTAAATTGTTATGTTTGCATAATAAACAAGCTTGGAGAAGAAGAGTCAGGACAGAGCACGCATGTAAGTGAGAGGGTCAGTTGCAAATTCCAAGTTGAAAATGCAGTTTAGGTTCCTCTAGGTTTCCCCCCACTGTGAACAACTCTCAACTCGGCGGCGTTGCTTTCTGCAGAAGAGGTGTGGAAATGGGGCGCTGCTTGTGCTTCCCGTGGAGGAGCACGGTAGGTGCCGTGCACAGAGGCCCTTACCTGGAAGAGTTCCTGGAGAGCTGCTTGTGCGTTGTGCTGCACGGACCACAGGCAGCCCAGGGCACAGCTCTGCGGGGAGAGACACACGGGAGGGAGAGGTTGGTGGCACCCACCTGAGCTTTAGCAGTGGCAGTGGATTATTGCTCACCTCAGCTCTGTTGAAGCAAAGCTCGTTTGTATCCATGAGTAATGGAAAGGAAAAACATGAAGAAATGAGAAGGAAGCAAAGTAGTTTACAAAGATCCCAGTGTTGCAAGTGCCTGTGCCTAGCTCCATAGAGCGATCCCGTTGCGGTTTTTTTGTGTGAGGACTTTTGGAATTAGGGTTGAAGTCTAGAAGGCCAAGCCTTATTACCTTGTCTTAGAAATAAGAGGCAGAAAACAAATGGCACAGAGTTGCCTGTGCGTGGGTCAAAAGTGATTTGATCTGGTTCATTTATTGTTAATTTGTTGGTATTTTTAAAAAAAAAGTCTTGTGAGGTTGACAATCCAGGAAGTATAAGATTAAAACTCATTTAACTTAAAGGCAAAACCAAATTAACTCATTAGTACTTTTAGCCGTGGATGTCTGTGCTGTGTTGCTCTGTCAGTGAAAGCTCTTGTCATTGACCATGACAGTTCATAGAAGCACAGGATCATACAATGTGTTGGGTTGAAAGGGACCTTTAAAGCTCATCCAGTCCAACCCCTGCAGTGAGCAGGGACACTGGTACCAGATCAGGTTGCTCACAGCCCCATCCAGCCTGACCTTGAATATCTCCAGGGATGGGGCCTCCACCACCTCACTGGGCAACCTGTGCAGTGATCTACCACCCTCATATTGAAGAGCTTTTTCCTAATATCCAACCTAAATCTCCCCTTTTCTAGTTTAAAACCATTACCCTTTGTCCTGTCACTACATGCCCCAGTGAACAGCTCTTCCCCAGATTTCTCACAGGCTCCTTTCAGGTCCTGGAAGGTCACTGTAAGGTCCCCCAGAGCCTTCTCTTCTCCAGGCTGAACTCCAGCTGCGCCAGCAAAGGCAGAATCTGCTCAGAAAAAAGCTCCTGTGTTTCTGCTGGGATTTTGCCTAAGTAAATGTTTCCATATCAGATATGAAGAAAAAGGAATAACATACAAATGGAGTGGAGCTTGATACCTTAAAAAAAAAAAAAGAGGATGTTTTGTGATCAGGGTCATAGAAATTGTACCTCTGAGATACTGTTTTTTCTGTGTCACATCCCTCAGCAGTACCAATAGGCATCCACTGCCAAGACAGATTGCTGAAGCAGATGTGGTAAAAGTGACACATGGACTTAATAATATTTTACATAAATCTCTCAGTGATACCATCCCAAGAAATGAGCAGACTGATAAGTGGCTCAACCAGAAACCAAGAAACCGGTCTCTTGAGTTCTTAATGTTTTTATGTAAATCTCTGAATTGAGATTTGACTGAAGCAACAGATTTCTTAACGTGCTTAGTCATGCAGGAGCGAACATTCGCTTGCCCATGCCCTGCAACAAGATGTCTTCCTGTATCTGAAAGGCTGTGACGTCTCATTATTGGAGGATGTCTGCTGCATTGCTTGGTTTTAGATCAACTGGTGCTGAACCAGTAGGGTGGAAGTTGGCTCGTGTGGTGTGGTGCACTGGTACCTGACACGCGAATCGTTCTTGTAGATTAACAGCAATCTCGTTTGGGTAAAAAGCCAAGACTTTGAGACTGCATCTGGAATATTGTGTCCAGTTCTGGGCCCCTCAGTTCAAGAAGGACAGGAACTGCTGGAGAGAGTCCAGCGTAGGGCTACAAAGATGATCAAGGGAGTGGAGCATCTCCCTTATGAGGAGCAGCTGAGGGAGCTGGGGCTCTTTAGTTTGCAGAAGAGGAGACTGAGGGGAGACCTCATTCATGTTTATAAATATTTAAAGGGTGAGTGTCACGAGGATGGAGCCAGGCTCTTCTCGGTGACAAACAATGATAGGACAAGGGGTAACGGACACAAGCTGGAACACAGGAGGTTCCACTTCAATTGGAGAAGAAACTTCTTCTCAGTGAGGGTGACAGAGCCCTGGCCCAGGCTGCCCAGAGAGGTTGTGGAGTCTCCTTCTCTGCAGACATTCAAAACCCACCTGGACGCCTTCCTGTGTAACCTCATCTGGGTGTTCCTGCTCCGGCAGGGGGATTGGTCTGGATGAGCTTTAGAGGCCCCTTCCGATCCCTAACGCTCTGTGATTCTGTGACTTCAATATGTTAGCCAAATTCACCTCGCTGTGTTTGCAAAACAGGACAACTGGGCATTCTCAGCCTACCAATAGCGTCAGGATTGCCTGCGATGGGACATTCCTTCACCAAGTTGTTTTATAAGAACTTTTTAGTAACTTGACTGAGAACTTTAATGTATTTATTTTACTCTTGTTTGGCTATTTCCCCTTTAGTGTGTAATGCAGATCATTAGGAGACGTGCCACAGACATTTTCGGTTTGACTGTGTACAGGTACACTCTGTTATGAAGTGGCTGCTTTGCTGCAAATATATAACATTATTTCTTCTGCTTTTTGCAGGACCCTGCAGGAATATTTGAGCTGGTGCAGGTTGTTGGAAATGGGACATACGGACAAGTCTATAAGGTTTGAGCGCTACTTTAATTTACAGTGCTGTTCTTGATAAAACTGTTTTTCCTAAGGCAGAAAGGAGCACTATTTAAGAAGGTGGACAACGCTGTTCCAGTGATAGCCTGTTTTATCTTGCAGTCTTCTCTGTGTAATGCAAAATGGTGTCACCTGTGAAACTGCCCCTTCCTTCTGCCCTGTTTTCATGTCTCTCTGCTGCCACAGGTCAGGGAAGTGTGTTGGCTCTCATACTGACTTCCCTCTGCCCTGTTTTTTCTGTCCTGTGATTATTTTCTCCTCTTCAAAATTATTTAATAGGTGGCTGGCACAAATTAGCATCAGTGATGGCTAAATTTGACCTGGATTGAGTGGAGAGCTCATCCAATATTAAAACAGCGGTGCTCTTCAAGGCAGCAGTGTCAATTAACCCTGCTCTGCGGGCAGGCTGTGGAGTTTTTGATTTCTGTTATTACTCTTGTCTCCGTGATACCAAAGCAGAACAACCAGTCGAGAAACTACAGCAGTTAAACCTTGTCTGTCATAACATGTGGTGTACGCTGTGTAATGCGTGCTTTTATTTAAGTGTAAGAACTAGTCTAGAAAAGTGTTGTTTCGCTGTGAAGCCTTTCCTAAAAATTATCTAAGAAGAGAAAATAGATGTGATAAAATAGGGACCCAGGTCTGTGGTTGTTCCCATTTGGAGAAAGAAGACGGAGCAAGGAAAAGGCTGTGCTGCTGCACCCTTGGAGGCACATCAGAGGAGTGATGGCACTGGAGAAGGCTGTCGGGTCTTGCTTCTCCCCCAGATCCCACTGCCAACAAGCTCCTGCTTGATGAGTCTGTGTATTGGTGCGGGCTCTTTCTGCACTGACCCCCCACTGCAGGATGAACGCAGAAGAGGGCCATGATGTAGAAATGCAGGACTGTTCGACTTTCTATGATTTTCAGTGCATTGAATGTGTGTTATGTATTACTATCTGAAGGAGGCCTACAAGAAAGCTGAGGAGGGACTTTTTACAAGGGCATGTAGTGAGTGATAGGATGAGGGGAATGGCTTCAAACTGGAAGAGGGCAGTTTTAGATTGAACATTAGGAAGAAATTCTCTACTGTGAGGTGGTGAGACACTGGCCCAGGTTGCCCAGGGAAGCTGTGGGTGCCCCCTCCCTGGCAGCGTTCGAGGCCAGACTGGATGGGGCTTTGGGCAACCTGGGCTGGTGGAGGTGTCCCTGCCCATGGCAGGGGGGTTGGACTGGATGAGCTTTAAGGTCCCTTCCAACCCAAACCTTTCTATGGTTCTGTCATCGTTCTGTGTTTTGGTGGCCATCCTTTGGTGGCAGATTTGCTGTGATCGCATTTTGGTTTCTCGTTGAAGCTTTAGATACTCTTTCAAAGATTCTGGCAGAGCCTCTGCAGAAGCAGTTCTGGGGAGTTCCTGCTTTCCCATACTACATTTTTTAAATTTATTTTTATGTCAGCAGCAGGATCTTTCTCCTGTAACTCTTTGTTGCTGTGATTAAGTCTGTGTTGTTTCTGAGATTGTAATTTAGATACCAAGGTCAGTACTAGTGAATTAAAAATAGAGGCTCAAGGGTTCCCATGGACAGATCAGAAGTCATGAACCATTCAAGGGTGCTGTTGTCAGTGTAATCACAGAGTTTTCTTACATGTAGAAAGATCCTAAAGTTCCTAAATGGCCTCTGAAATAGTTACCTTTCTCTTCATGCCTGGATTTATTTTATATTAGGAGAGAAAAAAATTCAATCTAGTCATCTTTCAAGGATGTTGAGGGTGAATCAGCTGCTTAATCGTGGCAGAAACAGGAAGGAGCAACATAGTTTGCTTCTCTGCTGCAGAAGAAAATGTTTTGAGCTATTGTGTGGTTCACTAGAATGTTAGTTGCCAAAATGTGTAAGGAATATTGACAAGGAAAATGAAAAACGTACCCCAAGGCTGCTCGTCACTGAGGGCGCGAGAGACCAGGGTCTGACAGCTCTGGGCTCTGGATAATGGTGGTTTGAATCTCGGTTCCTTCTGCACTTGGAGCAGCTGCAACATCTAAGCAAGGCACTGAGAGACGGGGTCTTGCAGGGCTGAGGGGCAGCTCTGTGCACGCATGTCACGCGATGGAGAGAGGATGGGCTGTGTGTAACCCTGGCTCTGCCCAAGTACACCCATAGCAGAGGCTTTCCTCACATCAGTATGCGTTATCACTGACCGTGGGGTGTTTTGCTTAGGGGATGGAGCTGCTCTTTGCAGGAGGCTGGCAGTGAGCCGTGCAGATGGAGAAGGCAGGTGATGGACAGGTAGAAAGTGTGTGCTCCAGACTGCAGGCAGTCAGCTTGGTCTCTGTTGTGAACGGTTCTCCCACAGTCCAGCGCTCCCCTGTCTTTGGAGATACCTCTGCAGAAGATGCTGAGCACCAGCTGAGTGCACTCAGGTGGTATCTTCCTGCGCTGGCCTTGCCACCAGAGCAAATGCCTGTTTCCTCTGAAGGAGGGGCAGCTGCCAGGGAACAGCTGCTTCTGCACTGACCATAGAATTCACTTTTCTTTTTCACTTCTGTGTAGTATGTCCTTCGATCTATACAATGCTGGGGCTGATAGAGTGAATTAGGGAATGCTGGAATCAATTTGTAGTTTGACTATTGTAGGCTTGTGATGATAAATATTTAAGTTATAAAGTAATCTCTGTTATCCACATAATGTACTCATGTCATTAGAGCACTTTTTTTATTCTCCAGAGGCGTCAGAATCTTCCATACATTCAGAAATAGATGCACATATCAGTTTGCACATAATCAAGGCAAAGCTTATTTCAGGCTAAATAAACTGTGTCCAAGATTACAAAATTGCTTGGTTGGCTGTGAAGATGATTCATAAGGCTATATGTTTTAATATATGCAGCTCCATAAAAATGAAAATAAAATTTAGAGGATTCATCATTAGATTTGGAAAACAATGTGTAACAGATTTATTGAAGGAGAGTATTGTTCATACTCAATTATTCCAGACCAGTTCCAGCCCAGTGTCTTTTTAAATGAAATGAAAGAGGTATAAATCGTAGCCATGATAATGCTGGAGCTGTCTAGAAATGTTATAAAGTTGGGATTTGTGTATACTAACTGACTAAAAGCTAGCAGATTTTTTGACAACTTATGAAGCAGTAGGACGTAAATATGCCAGTATTAGATACTTCAGCCTTTTGGAAAGTATGAATAAGATATTAAAAATATCAGATGGTACCCAGAAGTCATGAGACTTGGGCTTCGTTATCTCTTGAAATGATAGATGAGTTTCTCAGTTAATTGCTGGCTTCCGAGAGCTAAAATCTGAAGAGCAATGCTATGTCAGAGGTGATTCTCAATAATGTCATGGCAGGTGGTAGCAGAGTCCTCTCTGAAGTTGGAAGTAGTGCATTTGCTGCTGGTTGGAGATGTGTATTTACTCTTTCATGTCTGTATTTCCTGAACTTTGAAGTGCTGAAGGTCAGACTGTGTCCAATCTCTGCACCTTCTCCACTGAGTGCATATGGGAAAGAGGTTTCTGAAGAGTTCACCGGTGGGGCAGGGCCACGTGAGCAGTGGCTGCCCCTGAAGACGCCGTGACTCCAGGCAGTGTGTGCTGGAGCAGTTTGTGTGTGAGGGAACTGTGACCATGGGCAGACCCAAATTGGAGCTTTGAGGACATTTTTTTCCCCCCTATGGAAAGGGCACTGCATGGAAGCAGAGAGAGAGAGACTGGGCTGAGTCTTCCTACTGCAGAGGAGCACATGGCACAAACCGACTGCAGCCCCCACTCCCATCCCCCTGCGCCCCGGGGCAAAGAGTGGGGAGGTGAAGAAACCGGGAACAAAAGCTGAGCCCGGGAAGAGAGGGGTGGGGGAAGGTGTTTTGCCTTTAAGATCTGGTTGCATCTCCCATTGTTCTACTGATGTTGGTACAAATTAAAATTGTTTTGTTTTAATTCCTTATGATGAGTCTGTCTTTTGCCTGTGACCTGTTTAAGTGGTGAGAAGCCCTCCCAGTCCTTATTTTGGCTAGCCCTTTTTGGGGCATCATGGTGCTCAGTTATGCACTGGGCCTAAACCACAACATCTTGCAGTGGAGGTATGGCTGTCAAGACCTGGCAGTGCTGTGATTTGAATAAATCTTTGCCTGCTCCCGTTACCTCCAGATGTTTAATTACATGGATGCCTTGTTTTCCTTCCACGAGTGGACTCTATTGCTATGAAGAGCTGGATAGTGGTTGTGTATTACTCTTGTTGTAGGAGAGTTGTATCTTGGGTTCTGTTGGTGCATTTAGTAATAACTAAACTCTATGGTTGGGAGGGGGTGAAGTATTACTTTGCGAAGACTTCAGCTGTTAGTTTCATATTCTTTGAGTGTTGTGTCTTCAGTAGGAGCCTGTTAGTGCATTTCCTATCTCTTAATTTTCAGTGCAGGACCATTTTTCTGATGGGTGAATGGGGACAGAGAGAGATGGGACAACTGAAGAGGGTGCCATTTTTGAAGTGTTTGGGTCAGACAGTTGCTCCTGAGCTCTGGAAGAGATTGTGTGACTGAGTTTATAGCCGCTTTTGGTTTTTGGTTATCAAGATAAAGAGGAATTGCTCACAATCCATTCATTCAGCTGTGCTCTGAGAGTCCTCATCCTTCTAAAAAAGTTTTCATGGGCCAAGTGAGGTCATCAGCAGCATCTGTGAAATGTGCTTGTTTTCTGATGCTGAGAGGCACCTGACTGGGTCTTTTGACTTCCTTTATCTTCACGAGGTGGATTATCCCTCTGCTGGGGTCAGCATTTTTGGGTGGCCCAGGGAATGAGAGGTTAGTGTCTTTGGTGAGTTCCAGGGGCTGACATTTTTGGAGTATGATCTTGCAGGCTGATGATAAACCACGACAGATTTGCAGCTGCTGTGTGTGCAAAGTGGTTGTATCTTTAATGGAGTTTGAAGGCACAGGGAACTTGAGAGAGTTGCTCTGAGGTGGGACTGTGAGAGTCAAAGGGGAAGAAGTGGCTTCCCAGAAATGCAGCTGATGAAGACGGAGCAGCGCTGTTGCTGAGGCTTAGCCGAGGGTGGAAGCAGCCCTGTCTTCCTGTAGTGGCTCTGCACAGCTCATGTTTTTATTTCTCTGTAGTCACATAAGGCTGTGGATATAAAAACGAAGCGGGTCTGAGTAAGGAAGTGTTTTTTGGGGGGGGATTTGTAGCTGTTTTTTGTTTTTTAAATCTGCTGCTTGGAATTGCATCATGCTTCAATTGTCGACATGAGTTATGAGCTACTCGTGATACGCAGTGGCAGCAGCGTTGTGAAGCATAAACATAACTTTTCAGCTTATCTCAAACACTTTAAAGTTCTGCTAAGTTCTTCATAATTAATTTAGTTGAATAACTGGCTGAAGTAAGTAGACCAAGTTGTGAAGGGTGGGGGGAAGCAGTGTGGGGTTTTTTGAGACTTGGTACTGCACGGAAGGAATCACAAGACCATGCTAAGTTAAGAAGTGTTAAGTGTGTGGGCTGTATTGAAAACCTTAATTGATGGTAGCACCTTGGTCAGTTAGTTACTGCCAGGCTACATCTGAGAAGCATTACAGTTATGTTCCGTGCAGCCCAGAAGGTAAACTTGTATAAGGTGAAGACTTCAAAACTGTCCCTTCTGGGGGTGGGTCAGAAGTGGCCGCCTTCTGAAGAACGTGTCTTGGGGCTGAAATGCAATTTCAAAGTCTGCAAACTGCTGCAAACAAAGATGGTTAAAATGTCGTGTCATCTTGGGGCGTTTTGTTACCATTTGTGGTCAGTTACAGCTTTCAAGCCAGCCATAGCCTTCAAGGCACTGAGATTTTGATGAGTCAAGTAGGGAAATAAGTTGTTCTTTATAGAAATGACAAAATGCTGCCTTCTGTTTCACTAGCAGTTGGTAGAAGTGCTTGTTTGTCTATTAAATTTCTTTATTTGGGTTTTTTAGTAGCATAGCTGATTATCTTGTCCACATGAAAAACTAGTTAATCGTTGTAGGCAGCAGTGTGTAAAGAAGCATTGCTGCAGTGTACTGGATGGAGTCGTCAGCTCATTGTGTAGATCCTTGGTTCAGTAGTGCAAATGAACAATGGAGATTGCTAATCCTGGCAACCAGGATCTCCTTTGGGAATAAGTCTGAGCTTACTATGTGCTACTGCCATTCTAGTAAGATAGGAAATGCTGTAGTGCCTATGAGGAGCTTGCCTTGAAAGCTTAGTGTATATGGCTGCATTGGCATTAATACACCGGAGAGATGTGGTTTGGTGTTTCAGTATTTGTGTAGAAGATGGAAGAACAAGGATGCACAGGACAAGAGGAACGAGGCACGAGTTATTCAGGGGAAATTGCATCTGGATGTAAGAAAAGAATACTTTACTGTGGAGAACAAGCCAACATTTGAACGGGTTTCCCAGGGTGGTGGTGCAGTCACCCTTGATGGAAGTACCCAAGGTTGTCGGACGTTGTTTTGGGTGACCTAACTAAAGGCCCTGCTTTCAACAGAAGGTTGGACCATATGTTCCCAGAAGTCTTTTCCAATTTTGATTTGAGTAAAGGGCTTTGGTTGAGTACAGGACATGTGAATCTCAGTGTACAGAACACATCTGCTATCAGTCCAGCCTGCTAGACTGTGAGTGACTGACCTGGAGAATACAGAAAAGAGTAGGGGGAATGACTTTTATTTGAAATACATAAAAAATAGGTAGTGTACTGTGTGTATTTAGTTGTCAGAGTTAGGAGCTTTTTTTTGACTATGTGGAATTGGTTTTTGGAGCTTTTTTTCCTTTGTTTTTAATCTCAGCTTCCCTGCTTATTTGCATGGCAATGCCAAACTGCATTCAGCACTGGCATTTAAAATAATGGATCATACATGCGAAACTAATTAGCAAATTGTAAAGTCCTGGTTCTAGTTAGTGAATATTTCAGTGGAATTAAATTAAGATTCTTAAGTGTAGGACTAGTTTATCAAAAATAGAAGAGTAAGGATATGAAAAAGCCTCTCAGCTGTGGAGTGCTTCTATACAAGAAAGGCTCTTTGACTGAGCAGAGCAATGTACAATAATTAGACATGCCATATCAGCCATTAGAGAATAGTAAAATCCTTGCAAATAATTTGTTGGCAGGCCTGCCACTCCCAGCTCCTCCGTGCTTTGGACCTGAATGTCCATGTGGGAGAGCACAATGCATTTTCATCCTAAACTGGTGGCATTTTGAGCTCATGTTGCGTAACACGTCAGATGTTGGCATTGGCACATGCTATTTGGAAGGTAAGAGAACATGCTAAAAATGCATTGGGGGTAATGTGAGCGCAGCAGGAAATAGTTCAAGCTTTTAATTTCCCACTCAAGCACTTTGCTCCACTTTAAGCAACTCACCAGTGACATTGATTTCCATACTCCTGACTGCTCTGCAGCTCCCAGGATCATGCCTACAGGAAGGTATGCATCAGAGTGGTCAATGCTTCTCATGCCTGAGTTTTACAGTACCTGGCCTACTCAGAAATATTTCATTGTATGTTATCTCTTCCAAATAAATCAGTGGAGTTGCGGGAGAACTTCTGTGAAATTGTCTGTTGGCAGTCCCAAAAGCCTCCCAGACATGTATTAAATGGCAGAAAATTTAGCATGTTTGACATGATTCCCATTGCAGGCTAGCTTTAGTAACTGTGCCTTTTTCTGAATTGCAGAACCTTAGTGCCTTGCAAGCACACATCACCTTATCCTCGTGTCTCCAATTCTTTTTTACAGCTCCATGTGAGTGGTACTTTCCAGGTCTGCTTTAATGACTTGAAGGACACTTGTACGTTTTTTGAAGGTCCCTCTTTGGTACTTCTGGGCTATGGCCAGTAGAGCATATCAAGTGGCTTCCTAAAAATATTGATAGCCTGCTTGTCTTTTATTATTATTATTATTGTTATGTGTATTTCATGGACTTATCCAGAATGTGGTGCTTTAAACTTGGCAGTGTGATCACAGAATCCCAGAATATGAGGAGTGGGAAGGGACCTGGAAAGCTCCCCCAGTGCAACCCCTGCCAGAGCAGGATCACCAGAGCAGTCACACAGGAACACGGCCAGGGCTTTGGGTGTCTGCAGACAAGGAGACTCCACAACCTCTCTGGGCAGCCTGGGCCATGCTCCATAACCCTCACACTGACAAAGTTTGGCCTCATCTTCAGCTTGAACCTGATGAACTGGTCTAAAGAACCAGTGGAGCATGTGTTCCTCTTCTGTCCTTGTCTTCACCAGCAGTAAATACTCTTTTAAGTTTCATGCTGAGTCTTCATGTGGTTTTTTTCATAAGAATGTGTTTGAATTTGTTTATGCCTGAGGAACCCATGTTTTTGTACAAGAATAGTCCGTAATAGTGCTTTATAGTTTGGTCTTTGAGTATTCAACAAGTTCATTATGTTGAGCCAAATAGTTAAGTCCTGCAGGATGAGATCTTGGGGACCAAAATACGGTTTCTGGGATATGTTTTAGAAATCTAAATTGAGATCTTGTTCTGAAGAAGGCTTTTTACCTGTGTGTTGAGTGGGGTCTGCAGTAATCCTGTACCATTAGTGCTTGTTGCAGGTGTCGCTGGAAGATACAGCAGCAGAAATGGCAGTCCCCAGCGAGGCACATTCACCTGCTGAGGTCTGTGGTGGATTGGTATTTTCCATGGGCTGGATGTGGTGCAGCATTTCCAGCACGCACAGACTGGTGATTGTGCACAGTGGGACTGTTGCAAAGTTGTTCACTTTAGCTCCGGCTTCACCTCAGCAACCTGAGCTCTGACATCTGCCCTGGTGTCTGCTGCATTGGGCCCTCCTGAGCTCTGTCCTACCTCGGCCTTCTCCACCCTCACCCTTTTCTATCCTCCCTAGTACCTGATCAGTCTCTTTTGGTGGGTTTTTCTCCTTTAAGTCAAATAGATGTTGGTTTGCTTGAACTGCGGAGTGCATCTATAGTTCATTCTGGCCTCAGTTAAATATCTTCACCAGAGGTGAGCTTGCATTAATCTCTCCTAGTCAGTCTGAGTTGTGTGACAGCAGACACGTCGTGAAGTAACACTCTAAGAAGCATTGTGTTAGCAGCTGACGAGCTGTAGCTGTAGAGACATAACTTTAGCCCCCTGACGGCCACCCAGCAGCAGTTAAAAGCACTACCTTGCTTGTGCAGGTAAGGTTTCTTACGTGCTCAGCACTTGAGCTTAGAGCAGTGCATGGGCTGGGGCTGGAGCTGACTTGTGGCAGTAGCAAGCCCTTAGTTCTGTTGCTTTTCTGGAGCAAACCAAAGTAAATAGCGTTGAAGAATTTGTTTTGTTTGTTCTTCAGATGAAGTCGTGAGCCTGATCATCTGCTGTCCTGCAAACCTCATGCTGATTTATGTCTGTGTAGAGGTTGCACAGAAGTCTGCCAAGTCAGGCAGTGAGACTTTGAGAGCTGGGGATGGGAAGTGCTGAAACACGAGGCATGTTCCCACAGCCTTACCCTGGCATGGTTGACTGCCGTGGATGATTGCCACAGCTCCTCTTCCTCGCTCTCTGATTACCCTGAGGCCAGCACCGTGCAGATCACCAGCTACATGAGGTTCTACACAGGGGCAGAGGGGTGGTGAGGACAACCAGCCAGCAGAGCTGGCAGCTCCACCGGCACCACTGACAGCGCGGTCTTTGTGCTTGCTGCTGAAGAGCTCTTCCCAGAGAGCACGTCTCGTGATGTCTCCCCGTGCCACGTGGGGTCACGCAGGGCTCTGTGACAATGCTGCTGTAGTCCCTTGGGGCACCTCCGATCCGGTGCTCCAGAGGAAAGCAGCGTTTGGCCTAGCTGTGATTGTGGAAGCCAAGGACAACTGGGTCTGGTGGTTGGACAGCCCAGGGTAGACAGCAGCAAAATCTGGTGGGACAGTTGTGGACCCTGCCCTTCATTTGTGGGGAAATGGAGTTTAAAAGCCAGTTTTCATTGTCAGCTGGGGTCTGACAGCTTGCTCGGTCAGTAGACACAGGAGCAGGTCAGCCCGTCGTCCCATCATAATGAAATTTCCAGTAAGTAATTTTAAATTCTAATGTCCAGTTTCAGTGGTAAAATCCATGAATGTGATAAAATCGTGCTTCTCCTGTCTGGTATTCAGCTGTTCTCAGGCTGCTGGCCAGTAGGAATTTTCTTGGCCTTTGCAGATCTGTGAATATGAATCTTGGGAATAAAATTAAAGAAGAAACTATTTTTCATCTGTTTGTAGCATACTTTTAATTTTTTTAAAGCCCTTTTGTGTTATAAGCCTGCCCTTGTAACCTACTGACATTGTGGGATTCCTGAAAGTTTTTAAAGATGTGCTTTAGAAGCACCTTATCAAAGGTCATTTCTTCACCATCCCCTTCTTTTTCCCCACAAAACCATGAAACTTTAGTAACTTCTGAGATCCTAGGGAGTGAACTGTCCTGAAGACATGCTTAGTAGCAAACTGTGGCCTTTTCAGTGTCCTGCACAAGTCATGTTCTTAGCTAATATGTAATAGCTAGCGTGTGGTCTGTGGCAGTGCTTTTAGGTGCTCCCATCAAGTAGGAAATGCAGTTTTCATAAAGGTGAGAGAAGGGTTGACCTGTGCCGCTGCAGTTCAGGAGATGTTGCTTTTCTTCTTGCTTCTGCCTCTCCTCTTTGCTCGAAAACACATGAATTTGCTGGAAATGGAGCTCTCCTTATGACTGAAGCTGTTAAAAGGGAGGCAGTCCTTGTTTTTGTGAAGTGTCTTTGGGACTCCGGTTAGGAGGAATTGGCGTACTTACGGAGGTGATTTGTGAGAATTAGTTAGCAGCCACTGACTGAACAACCTGCGGTTTGAAAACGGTTTCACTCAAATCAGAACATGTTGAATTCAACAGAAAGGTTAGCGGGAAAATGATTAAGAAATAAGTTGGCTTTCATTTTCAAACTTTGTGTCAGAAACATCGAAACATCGCATTCCATTTGCTTCATTTGAGCATACGCTCTAATCTAGCAGGGTGTTTAGTATTTCATAGATTGTCTTTAGTACTTGGAAAAAAGGTACCATCATACTGAAATAGTTAGGCATGACCAAAACAAACACATCAATATTAATGTGTATTCTTCTGACTTTCCATTCTGTGAGGAGTGCTTGCAACTGAAAGTGAGACCAGTTCGCGAAATAATGACATTTTGTTGAGGTTTACTGAATGCTAGAATTGACTAAATTCTGTTTCCTCACTCTGTAGTTGTGCGGTTGCTACATTTGATACCAGCATTTTTGACGCATTTTTTTCTTGTATTTCTGTTCTTAAAAACAGAAACATTTGGAGGAAAAAGGTGGAAGAGAAATGTGTGGTGATATAATATTGATGTAATATATTCTAGAAATATTTATTTTACTGAACTTGAAGAATTTTCTAACTTTCTTGTTTATTGTGCTAAATTTCAGTATGGATTTTCCCCTAGTATTTAAAAATAACTGAAGAGGAACCAAATTACCGATTATTTCTGCAGTAGTAGATTTGTCTACTCTTGTTTTACTCTTGGCTTTAAACCTATTAACAATTATACTAAAATATGCAACAAAACCAACATAAAATAAATATGCATAAGGCTTAGATAATGGACTCTCAAATGTATTATTTACACAGATTGTCCATGATGTTTTCTTGTTATGTGGGAAAAAGGAAGAGCCAGGAAAAACTGTAATTGCTTTAATATTTGCTTTTTTTCCAGTCTAACATGAAATATTTATTGTAACAGGCTTCTTGCAAATGTTTTGCCTCCAGAAGCCAAATTCTGTCAGCAGATACCCAATTGTCTTTTATTAGTATGAGAGGGTAGCGTTAGGTGTTGTGGACCAGCGTACCCCTGCTGCTCTGAAAATCAAATTGCCGTGGTGCAGCCTTTCAGTTTTCCATCAGCTGCTGGCAGCGGGAACCCGTCCTGCTCGTGCATTTTGCCCTGCAGAAGAGCTCAGACAGTACCAGTACATGATTTGGGTGCACCAGACCATTCCTCCTGTGGGATTCCTTCTCGATGAAGGGTGAGTTGTTTGTGGAGACATTAAGATGTGTTGTGTCATCTCTCCCCATGGAAGGTCGCCAGGTTTCGCAGGCAGGCACATTAATGCTCGTAGGGTGCGCTCAGTCAGCCCAGCAGTCACGGAGCCCAGGACCGCTTGGATGTGGCGGAGGTGGTGCGTGCCAGTAGATGGGGTGCGCTCAGGATATGTTGGGCTTTTTGTGCGTGTGCAGATCAGCCTAAGTAGGTCTGACGTTTCCCAATTGTGTTGCACTCCTGGCTCACGTGCTGTTGAGTAGCTGTGCACGTGCATGGGGCATAGCACATTGCTGGATGCCCAACTGGGACTGTTTTCTTGGCAGAAGAAGAGGTTGCGTCTGGGGAACCTACATGTATTGTAGCCTGCTCTGCGTAAATATGCCTAAAAATTGAGAAGGGATGAAGGAATGAAAAGATGCACCAACTTTCCTTTCTTGCGGACGCTTGAAAGATTTCAGTCAGCACTGCTTTGAATAGAGGAAGTCGCAAACAAAAGCTGGAAACTTAGGTCTCTGATCCCACAGGCTAGAGAATAACAGAGAGGATTTAGGATTTACCCTTTCCCATGTTCCTCTCTCCCTTTCTTGCATCGTGCCAGTTTCTAGGTACCCATCTGGTGGAAGACTTTCCATGGCCTATATCCCCAGCTCGTGTGTTGGAGTTAAAGTGGTTTTGTGTTGGCACGGGAGTGTGCACCTACAGACAGCCATGAGCAGTCAGGTTTTATGTACACAGCACCCAGTGCATTCAAGTAGTCACAACAAATTCCTGGTTAGGTTGTATAATGTCATTTGGCTCCTTCCTTCTGCCAAATTCACAGTTCTCTGATCAGGAATGAAAGAAAATGGCCTTATCAGCCCTGGGTGATGCTCAGAGCCTGCATGGCGTTTGTCCTATCTGTCACGCAGATGGGTTTCGAATGTCATAGTGAGTAGATTAAAGACAACTTGGCTTTCTGAGCTTTTGTGGTTGCTGTATCCTGCATTGTTTACGTTACAGAGTTCTGGCAGACCTCTCCCTTTTGAGGTTATTAATAATAAAACAGAGTAATGTTTTACATTACAGAGATGGGCTTCTAATCTAGATCTGACAGGCTTGACCGTGTGGCTCCAGGCACCTCCGCTGCGCTTGCAATGGAGGCAGCGCTGAGCCTTCCCATGGGAGCTGGACCAGGGCTGGACGGGGATTGTAGGCACCAGTGGAGTTTGGGATGGAGATGACACTGTGCTCTATAAACTGATTATTAGTGGGGATCCTGGCTGGTTGAATTTTGTTATGTGTAAACGCTGCCTGTACTTCCAGAGGGGTTGTTTCCTCAGATGACGGGAGCGTAAGCCAACAGTGGATTTTCCTTCCTTTCTGGCTTCCTTCATTGCTGAGCAAGTAGCACAAATGTCACTATACAGTGCCCTGTTATCTGAGCCGTTCACTGTTGACAGTCATTGCATGATATGAGTGGTCCCTAGAGGCTGCATGATGCATTTTCATTCCCAGGGATCTCCTTACCAAACTGGGAGTGTGACCAGAAAAAGAAATGGGGAAGCTGCTGCTTCTGCGTTTTTGCTCCCCCTGGGGCAGGCTGCTGACTGTGTGGTTCCCTAGGTGTGTTTCCAGGAGTTGGTTGTGATCTGATAAGCCAGGGTCTGGCTTGTGTCCTGGCTGCCGAGGAGGGCATCCGTGTTTGTGCATCAGCACGGGCTGACAGAACCTTTATTAGCAAGCAGCGTTTGAAATACATGAGACGACACAGAGGGCTTTATGTCTTAATTTTGACTTTTTTTAAATTACTTTGTTTATTCCCACCACCCTCTGTACTACGTTGGCTATATCCATGTCTGCCATCAGCACAGACATTCACTTCTGCAGCATTTCTAACCTGCGTGCTCAGGGTGGGTTGTGCTGACGCTGTTACGTAGCGGGGTGCGTGCCTGGAGGTGGTGAAGCAGAGCAACAGCTCCCTTGGGGTTTGGTAGAAACCAGTTTCTTACTTTATTATTATTATTCTTAATGTGGTTTTATTTTTTTTCTTTTTGCAAAAACAAAAGGAAGTTTTAGCAGGTAGAAGCTGTTGCCTTGCCACAGGAACGTGTTCTCACATATGACTGCTGTGAGGGCAAAACCACTACCTGGTCCCACCCCTGGCTGCGGCCAGCATTTGCTGTCCCACTTAGCGATAAAACCCCCGTTCTCACTGGAGCTTGAGACATATGAATATTAAGCTTACACCAGTCAGCTTTTCAATCAGTGTTAACAGATGACTTCCCTAAACCAATTTCTTTTAAAGAGAAGAAAAAGCTGTTAACAGAAATAAATGGGAATTTCCAAAGAACTCAGCATCAATCTCCCTCTTCTCCTGTTAAAGCCTCTGTGAAACTGCCTGGACAGAGATAGAGTTATGCAGAAGATGAGCACTTTGGAAAATGATGTCCAGTGTGGCTGGATCAAGGAAAAAGGAAAAAAGGCAGGCCAGTGAGCATGCCCATACTTAACGAAATTCGGATGGAGACACATTTCTAATTAAACTAGGCCAAGCCATGTGTGCAAACCAGGGCTTTAAAAAGAATTATTTGGAGCCTCGTTTTTTCCAGTCCTTTGCACGTGATGTCATTTGTTTTGCCTATTAAAAGTGGATATAAAACGCTAACGGTGGCATGCTAGTGCTTTCTGCGCACCTTGCACTCCTTTGTTTGCAGAGTAAATGGCAAATAATCATCAGTGCTGGGGAAGGTGGCTCAGTGGCTAATTTCAGAACACCTTCTTGTTATGTATTTGTTCTTCTGTTACTGTACTATTATTGAACATCATTATTGTTCAAACAGATGTCAAAAATACATATTTTCTGTAAGCCTCAGTGGTGCACACATGAAACCACTGTTGCAGTGTTAATGCTAAGACTAGAAGAAAGTACAAGCAGTGGTTGGAGATGCATTTTTCTATCAAGGTAAATTTGGAAGTTGTTTAAACTTCCTGGGTTTTGAGGATAACCTAAAGAGTAAAACTAACAAAATGCAATTGCTTGCAAACCTGTGCTTTCTCACCCTGTCCTGCACCTCTGACCGCAGCAGTCCCAGTTCCTTTGGTGAGCCCTTTAGGGCTCTGCTTGCACGTACACCCACGGCCCCCGCTTTCTCCTCAGGAGCCGCTCTGACCTGGCACTGTCCAGTGTCACTGGGGCTTTCTGGTGGCCTTTGGGCAAGCAGCAGCCCGGCTGCACATTGGTGCCGCAGGTGGCTGCAGGCTGCTACGTGATCGGCTGGCACCCAGCCTTGGGAGGAAACAGTGGGGCCCACTTCGGAGCCCTCCTCTCTGGACGAAGGGGGTTTGTCTCCAGTTTTCACAAAGCATGCAGGGATTGAATCATCTTGGACGCTTCTGTCTGTCAGTTGTGGATGGAATGGGCTGACAGGTTAAAACATGGTTGGATGCAAGGGCAGCACAGTCACATTCGCCTTGTTTTCTTAACTAACCTGGCCAAGCTTCTGTCTCTGGTAGTGGAGGAAAGCTTGCACTTCCCTGTATTCCCATGTCCCTCCCTGAACCTAAAGGTTCAGAAACTAGAAGGCAATACAAGCACTTGGGAGGTAGGTTTTCTGGTATGGAGATTTCATATGCTCTTTGATTATTTTTTTAAAGATGTTTTTATTGTAAGTAAAGACCTAGTTGTTTACATTTCTGCTATTTAAGCATGCGCATTGGCAATGCTGTAAAGTTTTAACTGGCCTGGCACAGTTTTTCTCTGGCATGTATTACCAGCTGTATCCTAAGGAGCAATGAGCTGTTGGTGGTATATCTTTGCATCTGGATGTGGATGACAGAATATGCAAAGAAGCTGCAAAAGGAAGCTACTTTGAAACTTGCAGATGACTAAACTTTCAGAGAAAACTTTAAAGTGAGTACAATTAGAAGATGTGAAAGCAGAGGTACTATTTTTTCCATGTTATACATACATATATATAGGCTTCAGCTACTTACTACTCCACGTTTCTCCAGCAAGCTGCTGCATTAGCTGGGTGCCTTGTGGAGTGTTTAGGTTGTTTTGCTGTTTTGTTTCTTCTCTCTTGGCAGCTGCTTTGTGACGTGATGCAGCTGGTTGGACAGGCTATGGCCATTACAAGGTGAAGGAAACAGGGTTCAGAGTTTGGGAAATGCGAACTGGGTTTGAGACTGCATCGTGAGAAGGGTTCCGATGCGGCTTCGTTGACACCTGAGGATTCATGGGCTGGGCCAGTGGATTTCAGTCTTATAATTTTGAATATTTATATATGCATAATACATAATACATATTTTTAATATATATAGTGTGTGTGTTTGTGTGTGTGCATGCACTTCTGTCCATAGTACCTTGGGCCCCACCGTGCCTGGTGTTTTACAAGTTTATAGAGATGCCGTTGCTGCCTGGGAAAGCTCCATGACAACCGATGAATTGTGTATGAGAGGAATTCAGTCAGATCTGTATGCCTGTGAATGTAGATGTACCTGTAATCAATCAGACTAGCAAGTGCTCTCTGCTTACATCTAGCCTTCATCTGCAGCTTTATGGAGAGCCTGATTTCCAGTAGGCAGTGAGCTGTGGGTAGTTGTAGTGCAGTGGGCTGTCCGTGCTTTTACCCAAATGGATGCACTGCAGTGATGGCATGGGTTAATTTCTTCTGTCACGAACTCTGGCTCAAACCTGTGGTGGGATCAGCGTGAACACACCTTCTCCAACAGAGAAAGCATTAAATATACACGCTTTCTCTGTGGAAAACTTGGTGTGGAGTGCAATTTGTTTTGTTTGAGAAACTTGACCTTTCATGGGGCGAATTCAGATCAAATAAATTCAACAGCAGAAATTCCTGTTGACATCAGTGGAGCCAGAATTGCGTGCAAGAACCCAAGCATCAGTGGCTGCTGGTGGGAAGTCCTGCAGGAACGGCTCGGAAGCGTTGCCAGCAGCGCAGCAGAGGAGGGCAGAGGGTCCTCAGCCTGTGCTGGGGCTCTGCATGTGTTTTACCCAAGTGCATCGGTCACTGTATAGTGCCCTACTTCATCTTACACTGTACAGAATGAACTTGGGTTGTTTAAACAGGGCAAGGCAAGGAGATGAGAGTTTCAAAATCTGGTGAAGCTGTTCAGTGGAGCGGCTGAGGGAGCTGGGGCTCTGGAGCTTGGAGCAGAGGAGACTGAGGGGTGCCCTCATTCATGGGGATCCATTGGGAAAGGGCAGTGTCAGGAGGAAGGAGCCAGGCTCTGCTCTGGGATGGCCAATGCCAGGACAAGGGGAAATGGGTGCAAGCTGGAGCACAGGAGGTTCAAGCTGAAGATGAGGACCAAGGTTGTCAGTGTGAGGGGTATGGAGAATGGCCCAGGCTGCCCAGAGAGGTTGTGGAGTCTCCTTGTCTGCAGACACCCAAAGCCCTGGCCGTGTTCCTGTGTGACTGCTCTGGTGATCCTGCTCTGGCAGGGGTTGCACTGGGGGAGCTTTCCAGGTCCCTTCCAACTCCTCATATTCTGGGATTCTGTGATTCAGCAACCAGTTCTTCCAATGGTTAGCTGCTGCTTTTCCTTCTTACTTACTAATCGTGCTAGTCTACATTGCTTAAGGCTCTGTGGTTCTTCAGCTATAATGTGTTTAGCCATTTTTTTGAAATTATTCTGCCGGAGTTTTTCCCCCCCCCCCCCTTAATGAATTCGCTCTCTTTTCTGTCTCTGCTGTGATTGACTTCAGTCCCTACAAGTAATACAGAAAATTGGAAAATATGGCATTGAACAGTAACTGCCTGTAGCTGTTCAGGAACTGTTCCTGCACATCTGACCTAGAGTTTGCTCCAGAGGAGAACCTTTGCCAGCCAGGCTTCTGCTTTATGAAGCTGATTAGATCAGTTTAGAAGAAAATAACACCAAGGCTCTTATTGAATTCAGATTTTTTTTTTCTTGAAAAAGTGAACTTAGAAGCACTCTTCCTTCTTAATTTAATTAGAAAAGCTAGGTATACTTTACTTTTAAGAATAATTAGAAGCATAGTTTGGTTTTCATTTTGGAAACCAACTTAATACTGAAAGCTTTTCCAAACATTTAAGTAACTTTCCCTTGAGTTTTGTGAACCATCTGGCCAATGGGATTTTGGAAGGAAATAGAAACTGACTGCTGCTGCGAGATCAGTGCCAGGTAGTTCATCTCTCGCAGAGCTCATTCAGAAATCTGGAGACTGATGTATTTTCTCACAGACTAATTGTGCCCATTAACTCCCTTTTTATTTTTGGAGACGGTGCACCAAATGGAGCCAAATGAAAAGGCACTGAGAGTAGATGCTCTTTTTTTCCTCAGTTAAATGCTCTGTGGAGACTTTTGTATGCCAGTGAAAAAGACGACCTTTCCCTAGGCAAACCTCAGGTCTGCTGAACTCGACAGCGGCACTCAGTAGAGGTTTTGACTTTGGGATTCACCTCGGGTGAGGAAAATTGCAGGGAGGGTATTTGCCGTGAAGGAATGAACGAAGGGCTCAAAGACCCTAAGAGAAACCCATTCAATGGCAGTTGTTCGTCCTGGACTGTCCTGCGCATTGCCACGTGTGCTGTCTCTCAAGGTCGTCTGCAGAGGGATGCGTGTCCTCATGGTATTGCAACCTCTGTGAGGAAAGCACCAGCGGAACTGGAATGAAGAAGTAAATAACTTTTAAGGTTGTTGTAGCTCTCATTATCTAGGCTGGGACTTGCAGTCTGGGCTGTGCACCCTGCCTGCCTTAAAGCCTTTTTTAAAAAAACACAGCAACACAATTTTAACCCATGCAGAACCTTGTCCGTGCGTTCTGCTTTACATGCAAGAGAAAATTCAACTGCATTACAGTTACTGTTCACAAGAATGCTGAAGGATTTCTAAAAATTGAGTGATACAGTTGCTGAGAGCTTAATGTGCATGCAGGTTATGTTTATGTAGGGTGGAAAGTAATAAAGCCTGCCTGCATTAGCATGTGTCTGGGAGGGCCGCATGACTTAAAAAGTTAAAACATGACTCTCATAACATGAGGTTTGTAATTGCTGTGTGCAGCTTGACCTTGAGAGCTTCATAGTGATGGTGAGCCAAAAAAACCTTCCTTTGAGGGATTCCTTTTCCAAAAGTCTGGCCATCCATCAGCTGACCTCCTACAGCCCA